>NW_023493659.1:1981832-2059332 GCF_013265735.2 Oncorhynchus mykiss
CCTTCTCTCTGTCTTTCTCTGTCTCTCTATTCTCTCCCTCGTTGATCTAGTTTCAAATGTGTCCCTCCTGTCCTTCACAGTAGATCCCTCTCTCATCTCATTTCCTATGTGTCCCTCCTGTCCTTCACAGTAGATCCCTCTCTCATCTCATTTCCTATGTGTCCCTCCTGTCCTTCACAGTAGATCCCTCTCTCATCTCATGTCCTATGTGTCCCTCCTGTCCTCCATAGTATATCTCTGTCTGTCTGTCTGTCTGTCTGTCTGTCTGTCTGTCTGTCTGTCTGTCTGTCTGTCTCATTACACAGGTGCACCTTGTGCTGTGTACAATAAAATGCCACTCTAAAATGTGCAGTTTTGACATACAACACAATGTCACAGATGTCTTTAGTTTTGAGGGAGCGTGCAATTGCCATCCTGACTGCAGGAATGTCCACCAGAGCTGTTGCCAGTTCATTTAATGTTAATTTCTCTACCATAAGCCACCTCCAACGTAGTTTTAGAGAATTTGGCAGTACGTCCAACCGTGTCCTGTCCTATGATATGTGTCATCTCTAAGTGTTGTTTGTCCTGTGGTATATGGTGTCTATAAGTATCTATGATGTAGTTTGCCAGACAAATTTAGTATTAGGCCAATCAATCAATCAAAGGTTTTAGAACAAGTAATATAGCACATGCTGGTTCTTTATAGAGCCAAGCAGGTAGAATAAACCCTGTTCAGCCAGCAGACAGAATAAACCCAGTCCAGCCAAGCAGACAGAATGAACCCTGTCGGGCCAAGCAGACAGAATAAACCCTGTCCAGCCAAGCAGGCAGAATAAACCCTGTCCAGCCAAGCAGACAGAATAAACCCTGTCCAGCCAAGCAGACAGAATGAACCCTGTCGGGCCAAGCAGACAGAATAAACCCTGTCCAGCCAAGCAGGCAGAATAAACCCTGTCCAGCCAAGCAGACAGAATAAACCCTGTCCAGCCAAGCAGACAGAATAAACCCTGTCCAGCCAAGCAGACAGAATAAACCCAGTCCAGCCAAGCAACTCTGTGGAGTATTTATAGACCAATCACCCTAGAACGGCAGAGACAGGATGGGGACAGAATAAAGAGAGCAGTGCACATTATGGGGGTCGAGCCTCTCACTCTCTCTGACCAGGCCAGCGGCTGAGGACTCACTCCTTAATGGAACACGCACACACAAGCACAGCAAGCACACAGACACACATTCAGTACTTGTCCTGGCAGTTCCATTCATCCCAGGGGCAGCTCCAAGACTCCGACAACAGAGAAGAGGAACAGACGCAAACACACACACACACACGCGCGCACACACATACACTCCAATAACACTAATGGTGTCTCTCCATCTCTCTCTCCCTTCCTCCCTCCTTCTTTCCCACCCAAGCCGACACTGAGACGGCTCTCAAGGAACTACGCTGGATTTTGTGCAAACTGGAAACTGCATGTATTGTAGCTGGGAACATTAATAAATCATTAATAAAAAATAATACATTAAATTATAAATTAATAATTGATTTTGGGAATCTGAGGAAACCAAGTTTTATCAACACGTCCCTTGTCACCCATCGAGAACTCTTGCTCCTCCCCCTTCCGGGAACGGCAACAAGGCACTCCCCCACCCTCCATTCGACAAATCAGATCACGCCTCTATTCTGCTACTCCCCCTTCCGGAACGGCGACAAGGCCCTCCCCCACCCTCCATTCGACAAATCAGATCAAGCCTCTATTCTGCTCCTCCCTTCCTATAGGCAGAAACTTAAACAGGAACGTTGTTTAACGTTGGTCTGACCAAATGGAATTTATTTTTCAAGATTGTTTTTGATCACACGGACTGGAATGTGTTCCGGTATGCCTTCTGAGATTAGCATTGACGTAAAAACACTGATTCTGTGACTAAGTTCATCAGGAAGTGGATAGAGGATGTTATTTCTACTGTGATGATTAGAACCTAAAAAACTGTGGAAGCACCACATTTAACCACAGCAAGTTGACTGGGATACATAGATGAGTGGCGCAGCGGTCTAAGGCATTGCATCTCAGTGCTAGAGGCATCACTACAGACCCTGGTTCGATTCCAGGCTGTATCACAACCTGACTTGCCTAGTTAAATAAAGGTTAAAATAAAATATAAAACAGTCCAGCTATGTAATCAAACAGTTAAAACGGTTTAACGGCTCAGACACAAGACGTCAGGGACTCTAGTGGGAAAAGGGAAAACCAGCCATGTCGCAGACTGGAGAAGCTAAACACCTTTCTTCAAGGAAACCACACCGACGTCACGACGACTGTAAGCTCTCCTTCTCCGTAGCCAACGCGAGTAAGACATTTAAGAGTGTTAACCCTTGCAGGGCTACCAGCCCAGAGACATTCCGAGCCGTGTTCTCAGAACATGTGCAGACCAGCTGGCTGTAGAGTTTATGGACATATTCAATCTCTCCCTATCCCAGTCTGCTGTCCCCACATGCTTCAAGATGTCCACCATTGTTCCTGTACCCAATAAATCAAAGCTAACTGAGGTAAATGACTATCGCCCCGTAGCACTCACTTCCGTCATCATGAAGTGCTTTGAGAAACTAGTTAAGGATCATATCACCTCCACCTTATCCGACACCCTAGACCCACTAAAATGTGCATACCATCCGAACGGATCCACAGACGATCTGCCCATCTGGACAAGAGGAATATCTATGCAAGAGTGTTGTTTAGTGACCACAGTTCAGCCTTCAAAACGAATCACCAATCTCAGGGCTCTGGGTCTTGGACTTCCTGATGGGCCACCCCCAGGTGGTGGAGGTACTGTAGGCAACAACACCTCCAGTGTGTGCTCAGTCCTCTCCTGTACTCCTGTTCACCCATGACTGTGTGGCCACGCACGCCTCCAACTCAATCATCAAGTTTGCAGATGACACAACAGTGGCCTGATTGCCAACAACAACAAGATAACGAGACAGCCTACAGGGATGAGGTGAGGGCCCTGGTGGAGTGGTGTCAGGAAAATAACCAGTGTGCACATCACTGACAACCTGTAATGGTCCACCCACACAGACAGTTTGGTGAAGACCTCAGGACTCAGGACTCTGAAGAAATTTGGATTGGCACCTAAAACCCTCACAAACTTCTACAGATGAACCATTGAGACCAACCATATTAATATTATATATATTTATATGATATATTCATATTATAAATATTTAAAGTATATATATATATATTTATATTATACATATTATACATATTTATACATATTTATATTATATATATTCATATTATATATATTTATAGTATATATATATTTATATTATATATATTTATATTATACATATTTATATTATATATATTTATATGATATATATTCATATTATATATATTTATATTATATATATTTATATTATATATATTTATATTATACATATTCATATTATATATATTTATATTCAAGTTTCTGATATTGCTCATACTGATATTTCTTAATTCCTTTTTTGGGGGGGGGGGGGGGGGGGGATTTGTGTGTATTGTTGTGAATTGTTAGATACAACTGCACTGTTGGAGCATCCATCTGAAATAACATTTTATTTTATTAGACAAACTCCAATAACACTAATGGTGTCCAAGTATAAAATCTCCCTCCTTTCTTAATCTCTCTCTCTCTATTCGTTCTCTCTCTCTATATATATATATCTCTTACTCTCCATTCTCTCTCTGTCTCTCTTGCTCTCTCACTCTCTCTATATCTCTCTCTCTCCTCCTTAAATGAACAGCAAACTTGGTTTAAGAAAACAGATTGCCCTATTTGACCTATATATTTTGTGTGTATGTATTGATATGTTTTATGCATATCTTAAACCAAGTTAGTTCTGTCCTTGTTTTGGAATAGTAGCTGCAACAGCTAATGGGGATTCTAAGAAAAAAAGCTTTATTGGCATGGGAAACATATGTTAACATTGCCAAAGCAAGTGTAGTAGAAAATAAACAAAAGTGAAATAAACAATAAAAATGAACGACAATCTTAGACAACACTACCCAGAGAAACCTAAGACAACAACATAGCATGGTAGCAACACATGACAACACAGCATGGTAGCAACACAACATGGTAGCAGCACAAAACATGGTACACACATTATTGGGCACAGACAACAGCACAAAAGGCAAGAAGGTAGAAACAACAATACATCACGCAAAGCAGCCACAACCATCAGTAAGAGTGTCCATGATTGAGTCTTTGAGGGAAGAGATTGAGATAAAACTGTCCAATTTGAGTGTTTGTTGCAGCTCGTTCCAGTTGCTAGCTGCAGTGAACTGAAAAGAGGAGCGACCCAGGGATGTGTGTGCTTTGGGGACCTTTATAAACATTACACTCACAGATGTTCCAAAAGAATAAAGACATGTCAAAAATCATATAATGTCTATATACAGTGTTGTAATGATGTGCAAATAGTTGAAGTACACAAGGGAAAATAAATAAGCATAAATATGGGTTGTATTTACAATGGTGTTTGTTCTTCACTGGTTGAACTTTTCTTGTGGCAACAGGTCACAAATCTTGCTGCTGTGATGTCACACTGTGGAATTTCACCCAGTAGATATGGGATTTGATCAAGATTGGATTTGTTTTCTAATGTCTTTGTGTGTCTGTGTAATCTGAGGGAAATATATGTCTCTAATATGGTCATACATTGGACAGGAGGTTAGGAAGTGCAGCTCAGTTTCCACCTCATTTTGTGGGCAGTGAGCACATAGCCTGTCTTCTCTTGAGAGCCAGGTCTGCCTACGGCGGCCTTTCTCAATAGCAAGGCTCTGCTCACTGAGTCTGTACATAGTCAAAGCTTTCCTTAAGTTTGGGTCAGTCACAGTGGTCAGGTATTCTGCCGCTGTGTACTCTCTGTTTAGGGCCAAATAGCATTCTAGTTTGCTCTGTTTTTTGGTTAATTCTTTCCAATGTGTCAAGTAATTCTCTTTTTGTTTTCTCATGATTTGATTGGGTCTAATTGTGCTGCTGTCCTGGGGCTCTGTGGGGTCTGTTTGTGTTTGTGAACAGAGCCCCAGGACCAGCTTGCTTGGGGAACTCCTCCAGGTTCATCTCTCTGTAGGTGATGGCTTTGTTATGGAAGGTTTGGGAATCACTTCCTTTTAGGTGGTTGTAGAATTTAACAGGCACTTTCTGGATTTTGATAATTAGTGGGTATCGGCCTAATTCTGTGAAGTCTTGGTTGGTGAGCGGACCCCAGACCTCACAACCGTAAAGGGCAATGGGCTCTATGACTGATTCAAGTATTTTTAGCCAGATCCTAATTGGTAGGTCAAATTTTATGTTCCTTTTGATGGCATAGAATGCCCTTCTTGCCTTGTCTCTGAGATCGTTCACAGCTTTGTGGAAGTTACCTGTGGCGCTGATGTTTAGGCCAAGGTATGTATAGTTTTTTGTGTGCTCTAGGGCAACGGTGTCTAGATGGAAATTGTATTTGTGGTCCTGGCAACTGGACCTTTTTTAGGAACACCATTATTTTGGTCTTACTTACTGTGGAATTTTAAAGTTTACATTTGACTTCGGATTCTAGCAGGGGGAGGCCGGGTGCTGCAGACTGTTCTAGTGCCCGCGCCAATTCGTTGATATATATATTGAAGAGGGTGGGGCTTAAGCTGCATCCCTGTCTCACCCCACGACCCTGTTGAAAGAAATGTGTGTATTTTGCCAATTTTAAAAGCACTCTTGTTGTTTGTGGACTTTGCCTTTGTTTTGGTTTGTTTGGTTGTCAATTAGGGTGTGCAGAGTGAATACATGGTCTGTTGTACGGTAATTTGGTAAAAAGCCAATTTGACATTTTCTCAGTACATTATTTTCACTGAGGAAATGTATGAGTCTGCTGTTAATGATAATGCAGAGGATTTTCCCAAGGTTGCTGTTGACGCATATCCCCCCCGATAGTTATTGGAGTCAAATTTGTCTCCACTTTTGTGGATTGGGGTGATCAGTCCTTGGTTCCAAAATATTGGGGAAGATGCCAGAGCTGAGGATGATGTTAAAGAGTTTAAGTTTAGCCAATTGGAATTTGTTGTCTGTATATTTTATCAATTCATTGAGGATACCATCAACACCACAGGCCTTTTGGGTTGGAGGGTTTGTATTTTGTCCTGTAGCTCATTCAAGGTAATTGGAGAATCCAGTGTGTTCTGGAATCCAGTGTGTTCTGGAATCCAGTGTGTTCTGGAATCCAGTGGGTTCTGGTCGTCTTTAATAGTTGATTCTAAGATCTGTATTTGATCATGTATATGTTTTTGCTCTTTATTCTTTGTTATAGAGCCAAAAAGATTGGAGAAGTGGTTTACCCATTCATCTCCATTTTGGATAGATAATTCTTCGTGTTGTTGTTTGTTTAGTGTTTTCCAATTTTCCCAGAAGTGGTTGGAGTCTATGGATTCTTCAATTACATTGAGCTGATTTCTGACATGCTGTTCCTTCTTTTTCCGTAGTGTATTTCTGTATTGTTTTAGTGATTCACCATAGTGAAGGCGTAGACTCAGGTTTTCTGGGTCTCTATGTTTTTGGTTGAATAGATTTCTCAATTTATTTCTTAGGTTTTCATTAGAATGTAGTATTTATAAATCTCTCTGTTGTATTCACACACACACACACACACACACACACACACACACACACACACACACACACACACACACACACACACACACACACACACACACACACACACACACACACACACACACACACACACGCACACACACACACACACACACACACACACACACAGAAGGTCACATGGCCAATAACCCCTCATCCCTGCACCTTATTTGCATAAACCAAACCCTGCTCTATAATTGGTTCTCAGCTCTGTCACATGGTCCACCTGAGCTGCGCAGATATGTTTAGTTGGAGTGTATGAGACAGGAATGCACTCAACTGAAATGTTTCTTCAGCTTTTAACACAACCCCTCTGAATCAGAGGGAGAGATAGAACGAGAGAGAGAGGAGGGGAGAGAGAGAGTGAGGAGGGGTGAGAAGGAGAGAGAATGGGGAAAGAGAGAGAGAGAGAGAGAGAGAGAGAGAGAGCAGGAGAGAGAGAGAGAGAGAGAGAGGAGGGGAGAGCAGGAGAGAGAGAGAGAGAGAGAGAGAGGAGGGGAGAGCAGGAGAGAGAGAGGAGGGGAGAGAGAGGAGGGGAGAGAGAGAGTGAGGAGGGGTGAGAAGGAGAGAGAATGGGGAAAGAGAGAGAGAGAGAGAGAGAGAGAGAGAGAGAGAGAGAGAGAGAGAGAGAGAGGAGGGGAGGGGAGAGCAGGAGAGAGAGAGAGAGAGAGAGAGAGGAGGGGAGAGAGAGAGTGAGGAGGGGTGAGAAGGAGAGAGAATGGGGAAAGAGAGAGAGAGAGAGAGAGAGCAGGAGAGAGAGAGAGAGAGAGAGAGAGGAGGGGAGAGAGAGAGTGAGGAGGGGTGAGAAGGAGAGAGAATGGGGAAAGAGAGAGAGAGAGAGAGAGTGTGTGTGTGTGTGTGTGTGTGTGTGTGTGTGTGTGTGTGTGTGTGTGTGTGTGTGTGTGTGTGTGTGTGTGAGTGTGTGAGTGTATGTGTTCTCTTCCACTTAATTGTAACAGGCCTGATGTAAACAAGTCAGCGTAATGGTTGCTGTCTAACAACACAAGATAATGGAACCGCACCCCCCCCCCCCTCTCTCTCTCTTCCTCTCCTCCTCCCAATCTCTCTCTCTCTTCCTCTCATTCTCTCCATCTCTTTCTCTTCCTCTCCATCTCTCTCTCTCCTTCTCTCCATCTCTCTCTCTGTCATGCAACACTAGCAGATTATTACAATCATGTAAGAAAAAAGAAGGTGAAAGACATTAATATAATAATAATAATAATAATTGTATTTATATTATAATAAAAACGAGATATCTACTCTCTGCTTCTCACATCACGTCTCGCCCTCCTATTGTACCGTCTAACGTGCGGACTGAGAGGCGACACGAGGAACAGGCTTCAGTTCATCATAGCCCCGTGATGCGCATGCCACGGACATAAGGAGAAAACGAGAGGCGCGTGATCACAACAGGGACGGACAGACGAGAGGAAGAGGAGAGGCTAGAGATAGGTAGAGCAATAGGTAGAGAGATAGGTAGAGATATAGGTAGAGAGATAGGTAGAGATATAGGTAGAGAGATAGGTAGAGAGATATGTAGAGAGATAGGTAGAGAGATAGGTAGAGAGATATGTAGAGAGATAGGTAGAGAGATAGGTAGAGAGATAGGTAGAGAGATAGGTAGAGATATGGGTAGAGAGATAGGTAGAGAGATAACTTACATCCCGAAATTTGTCCCATCGTGCTGTTAACGACTTGTCATCCAGGAAATTCCAGCTGGTAGAGCGCGCGGACACTTCACCGGCGATGGCACACACACACAGCACAGCGAAACTCAACATCTGCGGAACACACACACACACACAAGCAGCACAATCTGTTATAACAGCGGCCTGATAAAAAACAACAACTAGCCTACGACCCATCTAAGATACGGTGAAAACCCGACCGTGGGTGACATTTCATTACCTTGTCGTTAGTCTGTCGTTGCTGCTGTCGCATAGCTAGCCGCTCTGTCTGTCTGCTCTCTGTCGTATGCGGAATAAATGCGCTCTCTCTCTCTCTCTCTCTCTCCGCTGAACGCCGTTTCACGGATGCGCGCCGCTCACACCCGCACGCCTCCTCCTCCGCTATTTTTCCTGTGCTGATAGATGGAGACACCGAGACCGAGAGAGAGAGAGACGGTATCGGTCCGATACAGACTGCTTCCTATCGATAAGAAATCAACCATGTTTACCAGGCTCCATATCTCTCACACATGCCGGTGTTTGTGTGTGTGTGTGATTTCCTCTCCATAAACCACATTAGAGCCATTTCATGCTTCTCACGCTCTTTGATTGTAGGTTTCTTGTTGTTGGTGGTGGCTGTTTCTCCATGTGTGTGTTGAGCTGTAGTTTTAGTAGCTGTTGTTTCGCATGGAATGCACAGGTCACAGAGTCCCTATATGGACAGGTCACAGAGTCCCTATATGGACAGGTCACAGAGTCCCTATATGGACAGGTCACAGAGTCCCTATATGGACAGGTCACAGAGTCCCAATATGGACAGGTCACAGAGTCCCAATATGGACAGGTCACAGAGTCCCTATATGGACAGGTCACAGAGTCCCAATATGGACAGGTCACAGAGTCCTTATATGGACAGGCCACAGAGTCCCAATATGGACAGGTCACAGAGTCCCAATATGGACAGGTCACAGAGTCCCAATATGGAAAAATCACAGAGTAGGTCACAGAGTCCCTATATGGACAAGTCACAGAGTCCTTATATGGACAGGTCACAGAGTCCTTATATGGACAGGTTACAGAGTCCTTATATGGACAGGTCACAGAGTCCCAATATGGACAGGTCACAGAGTCCCTATATGGATAGGTCACAGAGTACCAATATGGACAGGTCACAGAGTAGGCCACAGAGTCCCTATATGGACAGGTCACAGAGTCCCTATATGGACAGGTCACAGAGTCCCTATATGGACAGGTCACATAGTAGGTCACAGTGTCCCTATATGGACAGGTCACAGAGTCCCTATATGGACAGGTCACAGAGTCCCAATATGGACAGGTCTCAGAGTCCCAATATGGACATGTCACAGAGTCCCTATATGGAAAGGTCACAGAGTCCCAATATGGACAGGTCACAGAGTCCCAATATGGACAGATCACAGAGTCCCAATATGGACAGGTCACAGAGTCCCAATATGGACAGGTCACAGAGTCCCTATATGGAAAGGTCACAGTGTCCCAATATGGACAGGTCACAGAGTCCCTATATGGACAGGTCACAGAGTCCCAATATGGACAGGTCACAGAGTCCCTATATGGACAGGTCACATAGTAGGTCACAGAGTCCCAATATGGACAGGTCACAGAGTCCCTATATGGACAGGTCACAGAGTCCCTATATGGACAGGTCATAGAGTCCCAATATGGACAGGTCATAGAGTCCCTATATGGACAGGTCACATAGTCCCAATATGGACAGGTCACAGAGTCCCTATATGGACAGATCACAGAGTCCCTATATGGACAGGTCACAGAGTCCCAATATGGACAGGTCACAGAGTCCCAATATGGACAGGTCACAGAGTCCCAGTATGGACAGGTCACAGAGTCCCAATATGGACAGGTCTCAGAGTCCCAATATGGACAGGTCACAGAGTCCCAATATGGACAGGCCACAGAGTCCCAGTATGGACAGGTCACAGAGTCCCAGTATGGACAGGTCACAGAGTCCCAATTTGGACAGGTCACAGAGTCCCAATATGGACAGGTCACAGAGTCCCAGTATGGACAGGTCACAGAGTAGGTCACAGAGTCCCAATATGGACAGGTCACAGAGTCCCAGTATGGACAGGTCACAGAGTCCCAATATGGACAGGTCACAGAGTCCCAATATGGACAGGTCACAGAGTCCCAGTATGGACAGGTCACAGAGTCCCAGTATGGACAGGTCACAGAGTCCCAGTATGGACAGGTCACAGAGTCCCAGTATGGACAGGTCACAGAGTCCCAGTATGGACAGGTCACAGAGTCCCAGTATGGACAGGTAACAGAGTCCCAATATGGACAGGTCACAGAGTCCCAGTATGGACAGGTCACAGAGTCCCAGTATGGACAGGTCACAGAGTCCCAGTATGGACAGGTCACAGAGTCCCAGTATGGACAGGTCACAGAGTCCCAGTATGGACAGGTGTTTCTGTATATAATATATCATATTCGTATAGTAATATTATATCAGAAATACAGCGGAAATTCCTCATAATCAGTGCATCTATAGTCAGACTCTCCATATAGGTGGTCAATTTAGCCAGGTAGATATAGTAGTAGAATACACTAAATCTAGTAGAATATATTAGAATGAATACAATATAGTAGAGTAGAATATAGTGCAGTAAAATATAGTAGAACAGGGTAGCATATAGTACAGTAAAATATAGTACAAAATAGTAGATTAAAGTACGGTAAAAAAAGTACAATATAGTATAGAAAAAGTAGTAGAATATAGTACAGTGAATAAAGTAGAGTAGAATATAGCAAAATATAGTAGAAAACTGTATAATTAGGTCAAGTAAATAATATAGTAGAATGTAGTAGAGTAGAATATAGTACAATATAGTACAGAAAAGTACAGTAGAATATACTACAGTAGCAAATAGTAAAGAAGTATATAGTAGACTATAGTAGGGTATAATATAGTAGATTAGAATATAGTGTAATAGAGTCTAATACAGTAGAATATAGTAGAGTAGAATATAGTAGCATAAAGTAGAATGTAGTAGATTTGGGTAAACTATAGTGGAATATAATGGTATATAGTAGAATATAGTGGAACATAGTACAGTAGAATATAATAGAATATTGCAAAGTATAGCAGAATATAGTACAATATAGAAGAGTACGGTACCATTTATTAACGTAGAATATAGTAGAATATAATATAGTATACTGTTATATTATAATGTAAAGTCAGTTAGACTAACTGGTTAGATCTTACTACAGACCATGTTGTTTACTATCTATCTAACTATAGACCATGTTGGTTACTATCTATCTAACTATAGACCAAGTTGGTTACTATATATCTAACTATAGACCATGTTGGTTACAATATATCTAACTATAGACTATAGACCATGTTGGTTACTATATATCTAACTATAGACCATGTTGTTACTATATATCTAACTATAGACAATGTAGGTTACTATATATCTAACTATAGACCATGTTGTTTACTATCTATCTAACTATAGACCATGTTGTTACTATCTATCTAACTATAGACCATGTTGTTACTATCTATCTAACTATAGACCATGTAGGTTACTATCTATCTAACTATAGACTACAGACCATGTTGGTTACTATCTATCTAACTATAAACCATGTTGGTTACTATCTATCTAACTATAGACCAAGTTGGTTACTATATATCTAACTATAGACCATGTTGGTTACAATATATCTAACTATAGACTATAGACCATGTTGGTTACTATATATCTAACTATAGACCATGTAGGTTACTATATATCTAACTATAGACCATGTTGTTACTATATATCTAACTATAGACCATGTTGGTTACTATATATCTAACTATAGACCATGTTGGTTACTATATATCTAACTATAGACCATGTAGGTTACTATCTATCTAACTATAGACTACAGACCATGTTGGTTACTATCTATCTAACTATAGACCATGTTGGTTACTATATATCTAACTATAGACCATGTTGGTTACTATATATCTAACTATAGACCATGTAGGTTACTATCTATCTAACTATAGACTACAGACCATGTTGGTTACTATCTATCTAACTATAGACCATGTTGGTTACTATATATCTAACTATAGACCATGTTGGTTACTATATATCTAACTATAGACCATGTAGGTTACTATATATCTAACTATAGACTACAGACCATGTTGGTTACTATATATTTAACTATAGACCATGTTGTTACTATCTATCTAACTATAGACCATGTAGGTTACTATATATCTAACTATAGACCATGTAGGTTACTATATATCTAACTATAGACCACGTTGGTTACTATATATCTAACTATAGACTATAGACCATGTTGTTACTATATGTCTAACTATAGACCATGTAGGTTACTATATATCTAACTATAGACCATGTTGTTTACTATATATCTAACTATAGACTATAGACCATGTTGGTTACTATATATCTAACTATAGACCATGTTGTTACTATATATCTAACTATAGACCATGTTGGTTACTATATATCTAACTATAGACCATGTTGTTTACTATATATCTAACTATAGACTATAGACCATGTTGTTACTATATATCTAACTATAGACTATAGACCATGTTGTTACTATATAACTAACTATAGACCATGTTGTTTACTATATATCTAACTATAGACTATAGACCATGTTGTTACTATACATCTAACTATAGACTATAGACCATGTTGTTACTATATATCTAACTATAGACCATGTTGTTACTATATATCTAACTATAGACCATGTTGTTACTATATATCTAACTATAGACTATAGACCATGTTGTTACTATATATCTAACTATAGACCATGTTGGTTACTATATATCTAACTATAGACTATAGACCATGTTTTACAATATAACTAACTATAGACTATAGACCATGTTGTTACTATCTATCTAATTATAGACTATAGACCATGTAGGTTACTATATATCTAACTATAGACCGTGTTGTTTACTATCTATCTAACTATAGACCATGTTGTTACTATCTATCTAACTATAGACCATGTTGGTTACTATACATCTAACTATAGACTATAGACCATGTTGTTACTATACATCTAACTATAGACTATAGACCATGTTGTTACTATATATCTAACTATAGACCATGTTGTTACTATATATCTAACTATAGACCATGTTGTTACTATATATCTAACTATAGACTATAGACCATGTTGTTACTATATATCTAACTATAGACCATGTTGGTTACTATATATCTAACTATAGACCATGTTGGTTACTATATATCTAACTATAGACCATGTTGGTTACTATATATCTAACTATAGACTATAGACCATGTTGTTACTATACATCTAACTATAGACTATAGACCATGTTGTTACTATATAACTAACTATAAACCATGTTGTTTACTATATATCTAACTATAGACCATGTTGTTACTATATAACTAACTATAGACTATAGACCATGTTGTTACTATACATCTAACTATAGACTATAGACCATGTTGTTACTATATAACTAACTATAAACCATGTTGTTTACTATATATCTAACTATAGACCATGTTGTTACTATATATCTAACTATAGACCATGTTGTTACTATATATCTAACTATAGACTATAGACCATGTTGTTACTATATATCTAACTATAGACCATGTTGTTACTATATAACTAACTATAGACTATAGACCATGTTGTTACTATACATCTAACTATAGACTATAGACCATGTTGTTACTATATAACTAACTATAAACCATGTTGTTTACTATATATCTAACTATAGACCATGTTGGTTACTATATAACTAACTATAGACCATGTTGGTTACTATATATATCTAACTATAGACCATGTTGATTTCTATATATCTAACTATAGACCATGTTGGTTACTATATATCTAACTATAGACCATGTTGGTTACTATATATCTAACTATAGACCATGTTGGTTACTATATATCTAACTATAGACCATGTTGGTTACTATATATCTAACTATAGACTATAGACCATGTTGGTTACTATATATCTAACTATAGACTATAGACCATGTTGGTTACTATATATCTAACTATAGACCATGTTGGTTACTATATATCTAACTATAGACTATAGACCATGTTGGTTACTATATATCTAACTATAGACCATGTTGGTTACTATATATCTAACTATAGACTATAGACCATGTTGTTACTATCTATCTAACTATAGACTATGTTGGTTACTATATATCTAACTATAGACCATGTTGGTTACTATATATTTAACTATAGACTATGTTGGTTACTATATATCTAACTATAGACTATGTTGGTTACTATATATCTAACTATAGACCATGTTGTTACTATATATCTAACTATAGACCATGTTGGTTACTATATATCTAACTATAGACTATAGACCATGTTTGTTACTATATATCTAACTATAGACCATGTTGGTTACTATATAACTAACTATAGACCATGTTGGTTACTATAAATCTAACTATAGACCATGTTGTTACGAAATATCTAACTATAGACTACAGACCATGTTGTTACTATATATCTAACTATAGACCATGTTGTTACTATCTATCTAACTATAGACCATGTTGTTACTATATATCTAACTATAGACCTTGTTGGTTACTATATATCTAACTATAGACTATAGACCATGTTGTTACTATATATCTAACTATAGACCATGTTGGTTACTATATATCTAACTATAGACTATAGACCATGTTTGTTACTATATATCTAACTATAGACCATGTTGGTTACTATATAACTAACTATAGACCATGTTGGTTACTATAAATCTAACTATAGACCATGTTGTTACGAAATATCTAACTATAGACTACAGACCATGTTGTTACTATATATCTAACTATAGACCATGTTGTTACTATCTATCTAACTATAGACCATGTTGTTACTATATATCTAACTATAGACCTTGTTGGTTACTATATATCTAACTATAGACTATAGACCATGTTGTTACTATCTATCTAACTATAGACCATGTTGTTACTATATATATAACTATAGACCATGTTGTTACTATATATCTAACTATAGACCATGTTGTTACTATCTATCTAACTATAGACCATGTTGGTTACTATATATCTAACTATAGACCATGTTGGTTACTATATAACTAACTATAGACCATGTTGGTTACTATATATCTAACTATAGACCATGTTGGTTACTATATATCTAACTATAGACCATGTTGGTTACTATATATCTAACTATAGACCTTGTTCGTTACTATATATTTAACTATAGACCATGTTGTTACTATATAAGTAACTATAGACTATAGACCATGTTGTTACTATATATCTAACTATAGACCATGTTGTTACTATATATATAACTATAGACCATGTTGTTACTATATATCTAACTATAGACCATGTTGTTACTATATAACTAACTATAGACTATAGACCATGTTGTTACTATATATCTAACTATAGACCATGTTGTTACTATATAACTAACTATAGACTATAGACCATGTTGGTTACTATATATCTAACTATAGACCATGTTGTTACTATATAACTAACTATAGACTATAGACCATGTTGTTACTATATATCTAACTATAGACCATGTTGTTACTATATATCTAACTATAGACCATGTTGGTTACTATATATCTAACTATAGACCATGTTGTTACTATATATCTAACTATAGACCATGTTGGTTACTATATATCTAACTATAGACCATGTTGTTACTATATATCTAACTATAGACTATAGACCATGTTGTTACTATATATCTAACTATAGACCATGTTGGTTACTATATATCTAACTATAGACCATGCTGTTACTATATATCTAACTATAGACCATGTTGGTTACTATATATCTAACTACAGACCATGTTGGTTACTATATATCTAACTATAGACCATGTTGTTACTATATATCTAACTATAGACTATAGACCATGTTGTTACTATATATCTAACTATAGACCATGTTGGTTACTATATATCTAACTATAGACTATAGACCATGTTGTTACTATATATCTAACTATAGACCATGTTGTTACTATATATATAACTATAGACCTTGTTGGTTACTATATATCTAACTATAGACCATGTTGTTACTATATATCTAACTATAGACCATGTTGTTACTATATATCTAACTATAGACCATGTTGTTACTATATATATAACTATAGACCATGTTGTTACTATATATATAACTATAGACCTTGTTGGTTACTATATATCTAACTATAGACTATAGACCATGTTGTTACTATATATCTAACTATAGACTATAGACCATGTTGTTACTATATATCTAACTATAGACCATGCTGTTACTATATATCTAACCATAGACCATGTTGTTACTATATATCTAACTATAGACCATGCTGTTACTATATATCTAACTATAGACTATAGACCTTGTTGGTTACTATATATCTAACTATAGACTATAGACCATGTTGGTTACTATATATCTAACTATAGACCATGTTGGTTACTATATATCTAACTATAGACTATAGACCATGTTGGTTACTATATATCTAACTATAGACTATAGACCATGTTGTTTACTATCTATCTAACTATAGACTATAGACCATGTTGTTACTATATATCTAACTATAGACCATGCTGTTACTATATATCTAACTATAGACTATAGACCTTGTTGGTTACTATATATCTAACTATAGACTATAGACCATGTTGGTTACTATATATCTAACTATAGACCATGTTGGTTACTATATATCTAACTATAGACTATAGACCATGTTGGTTACTATATATCTAACTATAGACTATAGACCATGTTGTTTACTATCTATCTAACTATAGACCATGTTGTTACTATATATCTAACTATAGACCATGTTGGTTACTATATATCTAACTATAGACTATAGACCATGTTGGTTACTATATAACTAACTATAGACCATGTTGGTTACTATACATCTAACTATAGACCATGTTGTTACTAAATATCTAACTATAGACTACAGACCATGTTGTTACTATATATCTAACTATAGACCATGTTGTTACTATCTATCTAACTATAGACCTTGTTGGTTACTATATATCTAACTATAGACCTTGTTGGTTAATATATATCTAACTATAGACCATGTTGTTACTATATATCTAACTATAGACCATGTTGGTTACTATATATCTAACTATAGACTATGTTGGTTAATATATATCTAACTATAGACTATAGACCATGTTGGTTAATATATATCTAACTATAGACTATAGACCATGTTGGTTAATATATATCCAACTATAGACTATGTTGGTTAATATATATCTAACTATAGACTATAGACCATGTTGGTTAATATATATCCAACTATAGACTATGTTGGTTACTATATAACTAACTATAGACCATGTTGGTTACTATATATCTAACTATAGACCATGTTGGTTACTATATATCTAACTATAGACCATGTTGGTTACTATATATCTAACTATAGACCATGTTGTTACTATATGTCTAACAATATAGACCATGTTGGTTAATATATATCTAACTATATACTACAGACCATGTTGTTACTATATATCTAACTATAGACTATAGACCATGTTGTTACTATATATCTAACTATAGACCATGTTGGTTACTATATATCTAACTATAGACCATGTTGTTACTATATGTCTAACAATATAGACCATGTTGGTTAATATATATCTAACTATATACTACAGACCATGTTGTTACTATATATCTAACTATAGACCATGTTGGTTACTATATATCTAACTATAGACTACAGACCATGTTGTTACTATATATCTAACTATAGACCATGTTGGTTACTATATATCTAACTATAGACCATGTTGGTTAATATATATCTAACTATATACTACAGACCATGTTGTTACTATATATCTAACTATAGACCATGTTGGTTACTATATATCTAACTATAGACTACAGACCATGTTGTTACTATATATCTAACTATAGACCATGTTGGTTACTATATATCTAACTATAGACCATGTTGTTACTATATGTCTAACAATATAGACCATGTTGGTTAATATATATCTAACTATATACTACAGACCATGTTGTTACTATATATCTAACTATAGACCATGTTGTTACTATATATCTAACTATAGACTATAGACCATGTTGTTACTATATATCTAACTATAGACCATGTTGGTTACTATATATCTAACTATAGACTATAGACCATGTTGGTTACTATATAACTAACTATAGACCATGTTGGTTACTATACATCTAACTATAGACCATGTTGTTACTAAATATCTAACTATAGACTACAGACCATGTTGTTACTATATATCTAACTATAGACCTTGTTGGTTACTATATATCTAACTATAGACCTTGTTGGTTAATATATATCTAACTATAGACCATGTTGTTACTATATATCTAACTATAGACTATAGACCATGTTGGTTACTATATAACTAACTATAGACCATGTTGGTTAATATATATCCAACTATAGACTATGTTGGTTAATATATATCTAACTATAGACTATAGACCATGTTGGTTAATATATATCCAACTATAGACTATGTTGGTTACTATATAACTAACTATAGACCATGTTGGTTACTATATATCTAACTATAGACCATGTTGGTTACTATATATCTAACTATAGACCATGTTGGTTACTATATATCTAACTATAGACCATGTTGTTACTATATATCTAACAATATAGACCATGTTGGTTAATATATATCTAACTATATACTACAGACCATGTTGTTACTATATATCTAACTATAGACTATAGACCATGTTGTTACTATATATCTAACTATAGACCATGTTGGTTACTATATATCTAACTATAGACCATGTTGTTACTATATGTCTAACAATATAGACCATGTTGGTTAATATATATCTAACTATATACTACAGACCATGTTGTTACTATATATCTAACTATAGACCATGTTGGTTACTATATATCTAACTATAGACTACAGACCATGTTGTTACTATATATCTAACTATAGACCATGTTGGTTACTATATATCTAACTATAGACCATGTTGGTTAATATATATCTAACTATATACTATAGACCATGTTGTTACTGTATATCTAACTATAGACCATGTTGTTACTATATATCTAACTATAGACCATGTTGTTACTATGTATCTAACTATAGACTATAGACCATGTTGGTTACTATATATCTAACTATAGACCACGTTGTTAATATATATCTAACTATAGACCATGTTGGTTACTATATAACTAACTATAGACTATAGACCATGTTGTTACTATATATCTAACTATAGACCATGTTGGTTACTATATATCTAACTATAGACTATAGACCATGTTGTTACTATATATCTAACTATAGACCATGTTGGTTACTATATAACTAACTATAGACTATAGACCATGTTGTTACTATATATCTAACTATAGACCTTGTTGGTTACTATATATCTAACTATAGACCATGTTGTTACTATATATCTAACTATAGACTATAGACCATGTTGTTACTATGTATCTAACTATAGACTATAGACCATGTTGTTACTATATATCTAACTATAGACTACATACCATGTTGGTTACTATATATCTAACTATAGACCATGTTGTTACTATGTATCTAACTATAGACTATAGACCATGTTGTTACTATATATCTAACTATAGACCATGTTGTTACTATGTATCTAACTATAGACTATAGACCATGTTGGTTACTATGTATCTAACTATAGACTATAGACCTTGTTGGTTACTATATAACTAACTATAGACTATAGACCATGTTGTTACTATATATCTAACTATAGACCTTGTTGGTTACTATATATCTAACTATAGACCATGTTGTTACTATATATCTAACTATAGACTATAGACCATGTTGTTACTATGTATCTAACTATAGACTATAGACCATGTTGTTACTATATATCTAACTATAGACTACATACCATGTTGGTTACTATATATCTAACTATAGACCATGTTGTTACTATGTATCTAACTATAGACTATAGACCATGTTGTTACTATATATCTAACTATAGACCATGTTGTTACTATGTATCTAACTATAGACTATAGACCATGTTGGTTACTATGTATCTAACTATAGACTATAGACCATGTTGTTACTATATATCTAACTATAGACCATGTTGTTACTATGTATCTAACTATAGACCATGTTGTTACTATATAACTAACTATAGACCATGTTGGTTACTATATAACTAACTATAGACCATGGTGGTTACTATATATCTAACTATAGACTATAGACCATGTCGTTACTATATATCTAACTATAGACCATGTTGTTACTATATATCTAACTATAGACTATAGACCATGTTGGTTACTATATATCTAACTATAGACTATAGACCATGTCGTTACTATATATCTAACTATAGACCATGTTGTTACTATATATCTAACTATAGACTATAGACAATGTTGTTACTATATATCTAACTATAGACTATAGACCATGTTGGTTACTATATATCTAACTATAGACTATAGACCATGTTGGTTACTATATATCTAACTATAGACCACGTTGTTAATATATATCTAACTATAGACCATGTTGGTCACTATATATTTAACTATAGACTATAGACCATGTTGCTACTATATATCTAACTATAGACTATAGACCATGTTGTTACTATATATCTAACTATAGACTATAGACCATGTTGTTACTATATATCTAACTATAGACCATGTTGGTTACTATATATCTAACGATAGACCATGTTGTTACTATATATTTAACTATAGACCATGTTGTTAGTATATATCTAACTATAGACCATGTTGGTTACTATATATCTAACTATAGACCATGTTGTTACTATATATTTAACTATAGACCATGTTGTTACTATATTTCTAACTATAGACCATGTTGGTTACTATATATCTAACTATAGACCATGTTGTTAGTATATATCTAACTATAGACTATAGACCATGTAGGTTACTATATATCTAACTATAGACCATGTTGTTAGTATATATCTAACTATAGACTATAGACCATGTTGGTTACTATATATCTAACTATAGACTATAGACCATGTTGGTTACTATATATCTAACTATAGACCATGTTGTTAGTATATATCTAACTATAGACTATAGACCATGTTGTTACTATATATCTAACTATAGACTATAGACCATGTTGGTTACTATATATCTAACTATAGACCATGTTGTTACTATATATCTAACTATAGACTATAGACCATGTTGTTACTATATATCTAACTATAGACTATAGACCATGTTGTTACTATATATCTAACTATAGACCATCTTGGTTACTATATATCTAACTATAGACCATGTTGTTACTATATATCTAACTATAGACTATAGACCATGTTGTTACTATATATCTAACTATAGACTATAGACCATGTTGGTTACTAACTATAGACCATCTTGGTTACTATATATCTAACTATAGACCATGTTGTTACTATATATCTAACTATAGACCATGTTGGTTACTATATATCTAACTATAGACTATAGACCATGTTGTTACTATATATCCAACTATAGACTATGTTGGTTACTATATAACTAACTATAGACCATGTTGGTTACTATATATCTAACTATAGACCATGTTGTTACTATATATTTAACTATAGACCATGTTGGTTAATATATATCTAACTATATACTATAGACCATGTTGTTACTGTATATCTAACTATAGACCATGTTGTTACTATATATCTAACTATAGACCATGTTGTTACTATGTATCTAACTATAGACTATAGACCATGTTGGTTACTATATATCTAACTATAGACCACGTTGTTAATATATATCTAACTATAGACCATGTTGGTTACTATATAACTAACTATAGACTATAGACCATGTTGTTACTATATATCTAACTATAGACCATGTTGGTTACTATATATCTAACTATAGACTATAGACCATGTTGTTACTATATATCTAACTATAGACCATGTTGGTTACTATATAACTAACTATAGACTATAGACCATGTTGTTACTATATATCTAACTATAGACCTTGTTGGTTACTATATATCTAACTATAGACCATGTTGTTACTATATATCTAACTATAGACTACATACCATGTTGGTTACTATATATCTAACTTTAGACCATGTTGTTACTATGTATCTAACTATAGACTATAGACCATGTTGTTACTATATATCTAACTATAGACCATGTTGTTACTATGTATCTAACTATAGACTATAGACCATGTTGGTTACTATGTATCTAACTATAGACTATAGACCTTGTTGGTTACTATATAACTAACTATAGACTATAGACCATGTTGTTACTATATATCTAACTATAGACCTTGTTGGTTACTATATATCTAACTATAGACCATGTTGTTACTATATATCTAACTATAGACTATAGACCATGTTGTTACTATGTATCTAACTATAGACTATAGACCATGTTGTTACTATATATCTAACTATAGACTACATACCATGTTGGTTACTATATATCTAACTATAGACCATGTTGTTACTATGTATCTAACTATAGACTATAGACCATGTTGTTACTATATATCTAACTATAGACCATGTTGTTACTATGTATCTAACTATAGACTATAGACCATGTTGGTTACTATGTATCTAACTATAGACTATAGACCATGTTGTTACTATATATCTAACTATAGACCATGTTGTTACTATGTATCTAACTATAGACCATGTTGTTACTATATAACTAACTATAGACCATGTTGGTTACTATATAACTAACTATAGACCATGGTGGTTACTATATATCTAACTATAGACTATAGACCATGTCGTTACTATATATCTAACTATAGACCATGTTGTTACTATATATCTAACTATAGACTATAGACCATGTTGGTTACTATATATCTAACTATAGACTATAGACCATGTCGTTACTATATATCTAACTATAGACCATGTTGTTACTATATATCTAACTATAGACTATAGACAATGTTGTTACTATATATCTAACTATAGACTATAGACCATGTTGGTTACTATATATCTAACTATAGACTATAGACCATGTTGGTTACTATATATCTAACTATAGACCACGTTGTTAATATATATCTAACTATAGACCATGTTGGTCACTATATATTTAACTATAGACTATAGACCATGTTGCTACTATATATCTAACTATAGACTATAGACCATGTTGTTACTATATATCTAACTATAGACTATAGACCATGTTGTTACTATATATCTAACTATAGACCATGTTGGTTACTATATATCTAACGATAGACCATGTTGTTACTATATATTTAACTATAGACCATGTTGTTAGTATATATCTAACTATAGACCATGTTGGTTACTATATATCTAACTATAGACCATGTTGTTACTATATATTTAACTATAGACCATGTTGTTACTATATTTCTAACTATAGACCATGTTGGTTACTATATATCTAACTATAGACCATGTTGTTAGTATATATCTAACTATAGACTATAGACCATGTAGGTTACTATATATCTAACTATAGACCATGTTGTTAGTATATATCTAACTATAGACTATAGACCATGTTGGTTACTATATATCTAACTATAGACTATAGACCATGTTGGTTACTATATATCTAACTATAGACCATGTTGTTAGTATATATCTAACTATAGACTATAGACCATGTTGTTACTATATATCTAACTATAGACTATAGACCATGTTGGTTACTATATATCTAACTATAGACCATGTTGTTACTATATATCTAACTATAGACTATAGACCATGTTGTTACTATATATCTAACTATAGACTATAGACCATGTTGTTACTATATATCTAACTATAGACCATCTTGGTTACTATATATCTAACTATAGACCATGTTGTTACTATATATCTAACTATAGACTATAGACCATGTTGTTACTATATATCTAACTATAGACTATAGACCATGTTGGTTACTAACTATAGACCATCTTGGTTACTATATATCTAACTATAGACCATGTTGTTACTATATATCTAACTATAGACCATGTTGGTTACTATATATCTAACTATAGACTATAGACCATGTTGTTACTATATATCCAACTATAGACTATGTTGGTTACTATATAACTAACTATAGACCATGTTGGTTACTATATATCTAACTATAGACCATGTTGTTACTATATATTTAACTATAGACCATGTTGTTACTATA
The DNA here is from genome assembly GCF_013265735.2 of Oncorhynchus mykiss. Lineage (NCBI taxonomy): Eukaryota > Metazoa > Chordata > Actinopteri > Salmoniformes > Salmonidae > Oncorhynchus > Oncorhynchus mykiss. The sequence goes on from NW_023493659.1 coordinate 2,006,575, forward strand.
TATCTAACTATAGACCATGTTGGTTACTATATATCTAACTATAGACCATGTTGTTAGTATATATCTAACTATAGACTATAGACCATGTAGGTTACTATATATCTAACTATAGACCATGTTGTTAGTATATATCTAACTATAGACTATAGACCATGTTGGTTACTATATATCTAACTATAGACTATAGACCATGTTGGTTACTATATATCTAACTATAGACCATGTTGTTAGTATATATCTAACTATAGACTATAGACCTTGTTGGTTACTATATATCTAACTATAGACCTTGTTGGTTAATATATATCTAACTATAGACCATGTTGTTACTATATATCTAACTATAGACTATAGACCATGTTGGTTACTATATAACTAACTATAGACCATGTTGGTTAATATATATCTAACTATAGACTATAGACCATGTTGGTTAATATATATCCAACTATAGACTATGTTGGTTAATATATATCTAACTATAGACTATGTTGGTTACTATATAACTAACTATAGACCATGTTGGTTAATATATATCTAACTATAGACTATAGACCATGTTGGTTAATATATATCCAACTATAGACTATGTTGGTTACTATATAACTAACTATAGACCATGTTGGTTACTATATATCTAACTATAGACCATGTTGGTTACTATATATCTAACTATAGACCATGTTGTTAGTATATATCTAACTATAGACCATGTTGGTTACTATATATCTAACTATAGACCATGTTGTTACTATATATTTAACTATAGACCATGTTGTTACTATATTTCTAACTATAGACCATGTTGGTTACTATATATCTAACTATAGACCATGTTGTTAGTATATATCTAACTATAGACTATAGACCATGTAGGTTACTATATATCTAACTATAGACCATGTTGTTAGTATATATCTAACTATAGACTATAGACCATGTTGGTTACTATATATCTAACTATAGACTATAGACCATGTTGGTTACTATATATCTAACTATAGACCATGTTGTTAGTATATATCTAACTATAGACTATAGACCATGTTGTTACTATATATCTAACTATAGACTATAGACCATGTTGGTTACTATATATCTAACTATAGACCATGTTGTTACTATATATCTAACTATAGACTATAGACCATGTTGTTACTATATATCTAACTATAGACTATAGACCATGTTGTTACTATATATCTAACTATAGACCATCTTGGTTACTATATATCTAACTATAGACCATGTTGTTACTATATATCTAACTATAGACTATAGACCATGTTGTTACTATATATCTAACTATAGACTATAGACCATGTTGGTTACTAACTATAGACCATCTTGGTTACTATATATCTAACTATAGACCATGTTGTTACTATATATCTAACTATAGACCATGTTGGTTACTATATATCTAACTATAGACTATAGACCATGTTGTTACTATATATCCAACTATAGACTATGTTGGTTACTATATAACTAACTATAGACCATGTTGGTTACTATATATCTAACTATAGACCATGTTGTTACTATATATTTAACTATAGACCATGTTGTTACTATATATCTAACTATAGACCATGTTGGTTACTATATATCTAACTATAGACCATGTTGTTAGTATATATCTAACTATAGACTATAGACCATGTAGGTTACTATATATCTAACTATAGACCATGTTGTTAGTATATATCTAACTATAGACTATAGACCATGTTGGTTACTATATATCTAACTATAGACTATAGACCATGTTGGTTACTATATATCTAACTATAGACCATGTTGTTAGTATATATCTAACTATAGACTATAGACCTTGTTGGTTACTATATATCTAACTATAGACCTTGTTGGTTAATATATATCTAACTATAGACCATGTTGTTACTATATATCTAACTATAGACTATAGACCATGTTGGTTACTATATAACTAACTATAGACCATGTTGGTTAATATATATCTAACTATAGACTATAGACCATGTTGGTTAATATATATCCAACTATAGACTATGTTGGTTAATATATATCTAACTATAGACTATGTTGGTTACTATATAACTAACTATAGACCATGTTGGTTAATATATATCTAACTATAGACTATAGACCATGTTGGTTAATATATATCCAACTATAGACTATGTTGGTTACTATATAACTAACTATAGACCATGTTGGTTACTATATATCTAACTATAGACCATGTTGGTTACTATATATCTAACTATAGACCATGTTGGTTACTATATATCTAACTACAGACCATGTTGTTACTATATGTCTAACAATATAGACCATGTTGGTTAATATATATCTAACTATATACTACAGACCATGTTGTTACTATATATCTAACTATAGACTATAGACCATGTTGTTACTATATATCTAACTATAGACCATGTTGTTACTATATGTCTAACAATATAGACCATGTTGTTACTATATATCTAACTATAAACTACAGACCATGTTGTTACTATATATCTAACTATAGACCATGTTGGTTACTATATATCTAACTATAGACCATGTTGGTTAATATATATCTAACTATATACTATAGACCATGTTGTTACTGTATATATAACTATAGACTATAGACCATGTTGTTACTATATATCTAACTATAGACTATAGACCATGTTGTTACTATATATCTAACTATAGACCATGTTGTTACTATATATCTAACTATAGACCATGTTGTTACTATGTATCTAACTATAGACTATAGACCATGTTGGTTACTATATATCTAACTATAGACCACGTTGTTAATATATATCTAACTATAGACCATGTTGGTTACTATATAACTAACTATAGACTATAGACCATGTTGTTACTATATATCTAACTATAGACCATGTTGGTTACTATATATCTAACTATAGACTATAGACCATGTTGTTACTATATATCTAACTATAGACCATGTTGGTTACTATATAACTAACTATAGACTATAGACCATGTTGTTACTATATATCTAACTATAGACCTTGTTGGTTACTATATAACTAACTATAGACTATAGACCATGTTGTTACTATATATCTAACTATAGACCTTGTTGGTTACTATATATCTAACTATAGACCATGTTGTTACTATATATCTAACTATAGACTATAGACCATGTTGTTACTATGTATCTAACTATAGACTATAGACCATGTTGTTACTATATATCTAACTATAGACTACATACCATGTTGGTTACTATATATCTAACTATAGACCATGTTGTTACTATGTATCTAACTATAGACTATAGACCATGTTGTTACTATATATCTAACTATAGACCATGTTGTTACTATGTATCTAACTATAGACTATAGACCATGTTGGTTACTATGTATCTAACTATAGACTATAGACCATGTTGTTACTATATATCTAACTATAGACCATGTTGTTACTATGTATCTAACTATAGACCATGTTGGTTACTATATATCTAACTATAGACTATAGACCATGTTGGTTACTATATATCTAACTATAGACCACGTTGTTAATATATATCTAACTATAGACCATGTTGGTCACTATATATTTAACTATAGACTATAGACCATGTTGCTACTATATATCTAACTATAGACTATAGACCATGTTGTTACTATATATCTAACTATAGACTATAGACCATGTTGTTACTATATATCTAACTATAGACCATGTTGGTTACTATATATCTAACGATAGACCATGTTGTTACTATATATTTAACTATAGACCATGTTGTTAGTATATATCTAACTATAGACCATGTTGGTTACTATATATCTAACTATAGACCATGTTGTTACTATATATTTAACTATAGACCATGTTGTTACTATATATCTAACTATAGACCATGTTGGTTACTATATATCTAACTATAGACCATGTTGTTAGTATATATCTAACTATAGACTATAGACCATGTAGGTTACTATATATCTAACTATAGACCATGTTGTTAGTATATATCTAACTATAGACTATAGACCATGTTGGTTACTATATATCTAACTATAGACTATAGACCATGTTGGTTACTATATATCTAACTATAGACCATGTTGTTAGTATATATCTAACTATAGACTATAGACCATGTTGTTACTATATATCTAACTATAGACTATAGACCATGTTGGTTACTATATATCTAACTATAGACCATGTTGTTACTATATATCTAACTATAGACTATAGACCATGTTGTTACTATATATCTAACTATAGACTATAGACCATGTTGTTACTATATATCTAACTATAGACCATCTTGGTTACTATATATCTAACTATAGACCATGTTGTTACTATATATCTAACTATAGACTATAGACCATGTTGTTACTATATATCTAACTATAGACTATAGACCATGTTGGTTACTAACTATAGACCATCTTGGTTACTATATATCTAACTATAGACCATGTTGTTACTATATATCTAACTATAGACCATGTTGGTTACTATATATCTAACTATAGACTATAGACCATGTTGTTACTATATATCCAACTATAGACTATGTTGGTTACTATATAACTAACTATAGACCATGTTGGTTACTATATATCTAACTATAGACCATGTTGTTACTATATATTTAACTATAGACCATGTTGTTACTATATATCTAACTATAGACCATGTTGTTAGTATATATCTAACTATAGACTATAGACCATGTTGGTTACTATATATCTAACTATAGACTATAGACCATGTTGGTTACTATATATCTAACTATAGACCATGTTGTTAGTATATATCTAACTATAGACTATAGACCTTGTTGGTTACTATATATCTAACTATAGACCTTGTTGGTTAATATATATCTAACTATAGACCATGTTGTTACTATATATCTAACTATAGACTATAGACCATGTTGGTTACTATATAACTAACTATAGACCATGTTGGTTAATATATATCTAACTATAGACTATAGACCATGTTGGTTAATATATATCTAACTATAGACTATAGACCATGTTGGTTAATATATATCCAACTATAGACTATGTTGGTTACTATATAACTAACTATAGACCATGTTGGTTACTATATATCTAACTATTGACCATGTTGGTTACTATATATCTAACTATAGACCATGTTGGTTACTATATATCTAACTATAGACCATGTTGTTACTATATGTCTAACAATATAGACCATGTTGGTTAATATATATCTAACTATATACTACAGACCATGTTGTTACTATATATCTAACTATAGACTATAGACCATGTTGTTACTATATATCTAACTATAGACCATGTTGTTACTATATGTCTAACAATATAGACCATGTTGTTACTATATATCTAACTATATACTACAGACCATGTTGTTACTATATATCTAACTATAGACCATGTTGGTTACTATATATCTAACTATAGACCATGTTGGTTAATATATATCTAACTATATACTATAGACCATGTTGTTACTGTATATATAACTATAGACTATAGACCATGTTGTTACTATATATCTAACTATAGACTATAGACCATGTTGTTACTATATATCTAACTATAGACCATGTTGTTACTATATATCTAACTATAGACCATGTTGTTACTATGTATCTAACTATAGACTATAGACCATGTTGGTTACTATATATCTAACTATAGACCACGTTGTTAATATATATCTAACTATAGACCATGTTGGTTACTATATAACTAACTATAGACTATAGACCATGTTGTTACTATATATCTAACTATAGACCATGTTGGTTACTATATATCTAACTATAGACTATAGACCATGTTGTTACTATATATCTAACTATAGACCATGTTGGTTACTATATAACTAACTATAGACTATAGACCATGTTGTTACTATATATCTAACTATAGACCTTGTTGGTTACTATATAACTAACTATAGACTATAGACCATGTTGTTACTATATATCTAACTATAGACCTTGTTGGTTACTATATATCTAACTATAGACCATGTTGTTACTATATATCTAACTATAGACCATGTTGGTTACTATATAACTAACTATAGACTATAGACCATGTTGTTACTATATATCTAACTATAGACCTTGTTGGTTACTATATAACTAACTATAGACTATAGACCATGTTGTTACTATATATCTAACTATAGACCTTGTTGGTTACTATATATCTAACTATAGACCATGTTGTTACTATATATCTAACTATAGACTATAGACCATGTTGTTACTATGTATCTAACTATAGACTATAGACCATGTTGTTACTATATATCTAACTATAGACTACATACCATGTTGGTTACTATATATCTAACTATAGACCATGTTGTTACTATATATCTAACTATAGACTATAGACCATGTTGTTACTATATATCTAACTATAGACCATGTTGTTACTATGTATCTAACTATAGACTATAGACCATGTTGGTTACTATGTATCTAACTATAGACTATAGACCATGTTGTTACTATATATCTAACTATAGACCATGTTGTTACTATGTATCTAACTATAGACCATGTTGGTTACTATATATCTAACTATAGACTATAGACCATGTTGGTTACTATATATCTAACTATAGACCACGTTGTTAATATATATCTAACTATAGACCATGTTGGTCACTATATATTTAACTATAGACTACAGACCATGTTGCTACTATATATCTAACTATAGACTATAGACCATGTTGTTACTATATATCTAACTATAGACTATAGACCATGTTGTTACTATATATCTAACTATAGACCATGTTGGTTACTATATATCTAACGATAGACCATGTTGTTACTATATATTTAACTATAGACCATGTTGTTAGTATATATCTAACTATAGACCATGTTGGTTACTATATATCTAACTATAGACCATGTTGTTACTATATATTTAACTATAGACCATGTTGTTACTATATATCTAACTATAGACCATGTTGGTTACTATATATCTAACTATAGACCATGTTGTTAGTATATATCTAACTATAGACTATAGACCATGTAGGTTACTATATATCTAACTATAGACCATGTTGTTAGTATATATCTAACTATAGACTATAGACCATGTTGGTTACTATATATCTAACTATAGACTATAGACCATGTTGGTTACTATATATCTAACTATAGACCATGTTGTTAGTATATATCTAACTATAGACTATAGACCATGTTGTTACTATATATCTAACTATAGACTATAGACCATGTTGGTTAATATATATCTAACTATAGACTATAGACCATGTTGTTACTATATATCTAACTATAGACTATAGACCATGTTGGTTACTATATATCTAACTATAGACCATGTTGTTACTATATATCTAACTATAGACTATAGACCATGTTGTTACTATATATCTAACTATAGACTATAGACCATGTTGTTACTATATATCTAACTATAGACCATCTTGGTTACTATATATCTAACTATAGACCATGTTGTTACTATATATCTAACTATAGACTATAGACCATGTTGTTACTATATATCTAACTATAGACTATAGACCATGTTGGTTACTAACTATAGACCATCTTGGTTACTATATATCTAACTATAGACCATGTTGTTACTATATATCTAACTATAGACCATGTTGGTTACTATATATCTAACTATAGACTATAGACCATGTTGTTACTATATATCCAACTATAGACTATGTTGGTTACTATATAACTAACTATAGACCATGTTGGTTACTATATATCTAACTATAGACCATGTTGTTACTATATATTTAACTATAGACCATGTTGTTACTATATATCTAACTATAGACCATGTTGGTTACTATATATCTAACTATAGACCATGTTGTTAGTATATATCTAACTATAGACTATAGACCATGTAGGTTACTATATATCTAACTATAGACCATGTTGTTAGTATATATCTAACTATAGACTATAGACCATGTTGGTTACTATATATCTAACTATAGACTATAGACCATGTTGGTTACTATATATCTAACTATAGACCATGTTGTTAGTATATATCTAACTATAGACTATAGACCTTGTTGGTTACTATATATCTAACTATAGACCTTGTTGGTTAATATATATCTAACTATAGACCATGTTGTTACTATATATCTAACTATAGACTATAGACCATGTTGGTTACTATATAACTAACTATAGACCATGTTGGTTAATATATATCTAACTATAGACTATAGACCATGTTGGTTAATATATATCCAACTATAGACTATAGACCATGTTGGTTAATATATATCCAACTATAGACTATGTTGGTTACTATATAACTAACTATAGACCATGTTGGTTACTATATATCTAACTATAGACCATGTTGGTTACTATATATCTAACTATAGACCATGTTGGTTACTATATATCTAACTATAGATCATGTTGTTACTATATGTCTAACAATATAGACCATGTTGGTTAATATATATCTAACTATATACTACAGACCATGTTGTTACTATATATCTAACTATAGACTATAGACCATGTTGTTACTATATATCTAACTATAGACCATGTTGTTACTATATGTCTAACAATATAGACCATGTTGTTACTATATATCTAACTATATACTACAGACCATGTTGTTACTATATATCTAACTATAGACCATGTTGGTTACTACATATCTAACTATAGACCATGTTGGTTAATATATATCTAACTATATACTATAGACCATGTTGTTACTGTATATATAACTATAGACTATAGACCATGTTGTTACTATATATCTAACTATAGACTATAGACCATGTTGTTACTATATATCTAACTATAGACCATGTTGTTACTATATATCTAACTATAGACCATGTTGTTACTATGTATCTAACTATAGACTATAGACCATGTTGGTTACTATATATCTAACTATAGACCACGTTGTTAATATATATCTAACTATAGACCATGTTGGTTACTATATAACTAACTATAGACTATAGACCATGTTGTTACTATATATCTAACTATAGACCATGTTGGTTACTATATATCTAACTATAGACTATAGACCATGTTGTTACTATATATCTAACTATAGACCATGTTGGTTACTATATAACTAACTATAGACTATAGACCATGTTGTTACTATATATCTAACTATAGACCTTGTTGGTTACTATATAACTAACTATAGACTATAGACCATGTTGTTACTATATATCTAACTATAGACCTTGTTGGTTACTATATATCTAACTATAGACCATGTTGTTACTATATATCTAACTATAGACTATAGACCATGTTGTTACTATGTATCTAACTATAGACTATAGACCATGTTGTTACTATATATCTAACTATAGACTACATACCATGTTGGTTACTATATATCTAACTATAGACCATGTTGTTACTATGTATCTAACTATAGACTATAGACCATGTTGTTACTATATATCTAACTATAGACCATGTTGTTACTATGTATCTAACTATAGACTATAGACCATGTTGGTTACTATGTATCTAACTATAGACTATAGACCATGTTGTTACTATATATCTAACTATAGACCATGTTGTTACTATGTATCTAACTATAGACCATGTTGGTTACTATATATCTAACTATAGACTATAGACCATGTTGGTTACTATATATCTAACTATAGACCACGTTGTTAATATATATCTAACTATAGACCATGTTGGTCACTATATATTTAACTATAGACTATAGACCATGTTGCTACTATATATCTAACTATAGACTATAGACCATGTTGTTACTATATATCTAACTATAGACTATAGACCATGTTGTTACTATATATCTAACTATAGACCATGTTGGTTACTATATATCTAACGATAGACCATGTTGTTACTATATATTTAACTATAGACCATGTTGTTAGTATATATCTAACTATAGACCATGTTGGTTACTATATATCTAACTATAGACCATGTTGTTACTATATATTTAACTATAGACCATGTTGTTACTATATATCTAACTATAGACCATGTTGGTTACTATATATCTAACTATAGACCATGTTGTTAGTATATATCTAACTATAGACTATAGACCATGTAGGTTACTATATATCTAACTATAGACCATGTTGTTAGTATATATCTAACTATAGACTATAGACCATGTTGGTTACTATATATCTAACTATAGACTATAGACCATGTTGGTTACTATATATCTAACTATAGACCATGTTGTTAGTATATATCTAACTATAGACTATAGACCATGTTGTTACTATATATCTAACTATAGACTATAGACCATGTTGGTTACTATATATCTAACTATAGACCATGTTGTTACTATATATCTAACTATAGACTATAGACCATGTTGTTACTATATATCTAACTATAGACTATAGACCATGTTGTTACTATATATCTAACTATAGACCATCTTGGTTACTATATATCTAACTATAGACCATGTTGTTACTATATATCTAACTATAGACTATAGACCATGTTGTTACTATATATCTAACTATAGACTATAGACCATGTTGGTTACTAACTATAGACCATCTTGGTTACTATATATCTAACTATAGACCATGTTGTTACTATATATCTAACTATAGACCATGTTGGTTACTATATATCTAACTATAGACTATAGACCATGTTGTTACTATATATCCAACTATAGACTATGTTGGTTACTATATAACTAACTATAGACCATGTTGGTTACTATATATCTAACTATAGACCATGTTGTTACTATATATTTAACTATAGACCATGTTGTTACTATATATCTAACTATAGACCATGTTGGTTACTATATATCTAACTATAGACCATGTTGTTAGTATATATCTAACTATAGACTATAGACCATGTAGGTTACTATATATCTAACTATAGACCATGTTGTTAGTATATATCTAACTATAGACTATAGACCATGTTGGTTACTATATATCTAACTATAGACTATAGACCATGTTGGTTACTATATATCTAACTATAGACCATGTTGTTAGTATATATCTAACTATAGACTATAGACCTTGTTTGTTACTATATATCTAACTATAGACCTTGTTGGTTAATATATATCTAACTATAGACCATGTTGTTACTATATATCTAACTATAGACTATAGACCATGTTGGTTACTATATAACTAACTATAGACCATGTTGGTTAATATATATCTAACTATAGACTATAGACCATGTTGGTTAATATATATCCAACTATAGACTATGTTGGTTAATATATATCTAACTATAGACTATAGACCATGTTGGTTAATATATATCCAACTATAGACTATGTTGGTTACTATATAACTAACTATAGACCATGTTGGTTACTATATATCTAACTATAGACCATGTTGGTTACTATATATCTAACTATAGACCATGTTGGTTACTATATATCTAACTATAGACCATGTTGTTACTATATGTCTAACAATATAGACCATGTTGGTTAATATATATCTAACTATATACTACAGACCTTGTTGGTTACTATATAACTAACTATAGACTATAGACCATGTTGTTACTATATATCTAACTATAGACCTTGTTGGTTACTATATATCTAACTATAGACCATGTTGTTACTATATATCTAACTATAGACTATAGACCATGTTGTTACTATGTATCTAACTATAGACTATAGACCATGTTGTTACTATATATCTAACTATAGACTACATACCATGTTGGTTACTATATATCTAACTATAGACCATGTTGTTACTATATATCTAACTATAGACTATAGACCATGTTGTTACTATATATCTAACTATAGACCATGTTGTTACTATGTATCTAACTATAGACTATAGACCATGTTGGTTACTATGTATCTAACTATAGACTATAGACCATGTTGTTACTATATATCTAACTATAGACCATGTTGTTACTATGTATCTAACTATAGACCATGTTGGTTACTATATATCTAACTACAGACTATAGACCATGTTGGTTACTATATATCTAACTATAGACCACGTTGTTAATATATATCTAACTATAGACCATGTTGGTCACTATATATTTAACTATAGACTACAGACCATGTTGCTACTATATATCTAACTATAGACTATAGACCATGTTGTTACTATATATCTAACTATAGACTATAGACCATGTTGTTACTATATATCTAACTATAGACCATGTTGGTTACTATATATCTAACGATAGACCATGTTGTTACTATATATTTAACTATAGACCATGTTGTTAGTATATATCTAACTATAGACCATGTTGGTTACTATATATCTAACTATAGACCATGTTGTTACTATATATTTAACTATAGACCATGTTGTTACTATATATCTAACTATAGACCATGTTGGTTACTATATATCTAACTATAGACCATGTTGTTAGTATATATCTAACTATAGACTATAGACCATGTAGGTTACTATATATCTAACTATAGACCATGTTGTTAGTATATATCTAACTATAGACTATAGACCATGTTGGTTACTATATATCTAACTATAGACTATAGACCATGTTGGTTACTATATATCTAACTATAGACCATGTTGTTAGTATATATCTAACTATAGACTATAGACCATGTTGTTACTATATATCTAACTATAGACTATAGACCATGTTGGTTAATATATATCTAACTATAGACTATAGACCATGTTGTTACTATATATCTAACTATAGACTATAGACCATGTTGGTTACTATATATCTAACTATAGACCATGTTGTTACTATATATCTAACTATAGACTATAGACCATGTTGTTACTATATATCTAACTATAGACTATAGACCATGTTGTTACTATATATCTAACTATAGACCATCTTGGTTACTATATATCTAACTATAGACCATGTTGTTACTATATATCTAACTATAGACTATAGACCATGTTGTTACTATATATCTAACTATAGACTATAGACCATGTTGGTTACTAACTATAGACCATCTTGGTTACTATATATCTAACTATAGACCATGTTGTTACTATATATCTAACTATAGACCATGTTGGTTACTATATATCTAACTATAGACTATAGACCATGTTGTTACTATATATCCAACTATAGACTATGTTGGTTACTATATAACTAACTATAGACCATGTTGGTTACTATATATCTAACTATAGACCATGTTGTTACTATATATTTAACTATAGACCATGTTGTTACTATATATCTAACTATAGACCATGTTGGTTACTATATATCTAACTATAGACCATGTTGTTAGTATATATCTAACTATAGACTATAGACCATGTAGGTTACTATATATCTAACTATAGACCATGTTGTTAGTATATATCTAACTATAGACTATAGACCATGTTGGTTACTATATATCTAACTATAGACTATAGACCATGTTGGTTACTATATATCTAACTATAGACCATGTTGTTAGTATATATCTAACTATAGACTATAGACCTTGTTGGTTACTATATATCTAACTATAGACCTTGTTGGTTAATATATATCTAACTATAGACCATGTTGTTACTATATATCTAACTATAGACTATAGACCATGTTGGTTACTATATAACTAACTATAGACCATGTTGGTTAATATATATCTAACTATAGACTATAGACCATGTTGGTTAATATATATCCAACTATAGACTATAGACCATGTTGGTTAATATATATCCAACTATAGACTATGTTGGTTACTATATAACTAACTATAGACCATGTTGGTTACTATATATCTAACTATAGACCATGTTGGTTACTATATATCTAACTATAGACCATGTTGGTTACTATATATCTAACTATAGATCATGTTGTTACTATATGTCTAACAATATAGACCATGTTGGTTAATATATATCTAACTATATACTACAGACCATGTTGTTACTATATATCTAACTATAGACTATAGACCATGTTGTTACTATATATCTAACTATAGACCATGTTGTTACTATATGTCTAACAATATAGACCATGTTGTTACTATATATCTAACTATATACTACAGACCATGTTGTTACTATATATCTAACTATAGACCATGTTGGTTACTATATATCTAACTATAGACCATGTTGGTTAATATATATCTAACTATATACTATAGACCATGTTGTTACTGTATATATAACTATAGACTATAGACCATGTTGTTACTATATATCTAACTATAGACTATAGACCATGTTGTTACTATATATCTAACTATAGACCATGTTGTTACTATATATCTAACTATAGACCATGTTGTTACTATGTATCTAACTATAGACTATAGACCATGTTGGTTACTATATATCTAACTATAGACCACGTTGTTAATATATATCTAACTATAGACCATGTTGGTTACTATATAACTAACTATAGACTATAGACCATGTTGTTACTATATATCTAACTATAGACCATGTTGGTTACTATATATCTAACTATAGACTATAGACCATGTTGTTACTATATATCTAACTATAGACCATGTTGGTTACTATATAACTAACTATAGACTATAGACCATGTTGTTACTATATATCTAACTATAGACCTTGTTGGTTACTATATAACTAACTATAGACTATAGACCATGTTGTTACTATATATCTAACTATAGACTTTGTTGGTTACTATATATCTAACTATAGACCATGTTGTTACTATATATCTAACTATAGACTATAGACCATGTTGTTACTATGTATCTAACTATAGACTATAGACCATGTTGTTACTATATATCTAACTATAGACTACATACCATGTTGGTTACTATATATCTAACTATAGACCATGTTGTTACTATGTATCTAACTATAGACTATAGACCATGTTGTTACTATATATCTAACTATAGACCATGTTGTTACTATGTATCTAACTATAGACTATAGACCATGTTGGTTACTATGTATCTAACTATAGACTATAGACCATGTTGTTACTATATATCTAACTATAGACCATGTTGTTACTATGTATCTAACTATAGACCATGTTGGTTACTATATATCTAACTATAGACTATAGACCATGTTGGTTACTATATATCTAACTATAGACCACGTTGTTAATATATATCTAACTATAGACCATGTTGGTCACTATATATTTAACTATAGACTATAGACCATGTTGCTACTATATATCTAACTATAGACTATAGACCATGTTGTTACTATATATCTAACTATAGACTATAGACCATGTTGTTACTATATATCTAACTATAGACCATGTTGGTTACTATATATCTAACGATAGACCATGTTGTTACTATATATTTAACTATAGACCATGTTGTTAGTATATATCTAACTATAGACCATGTTGGTTACTATATATCTAACTATAGACCATGTTGTTACTATATATTTAACTATAGACCATGTTGTTACTATATATCTAACTATAGACCATGTTGGTTACTATATATCTAACTATAGACCATGTTGTTAGTATATATCTAACTATAGACTATAGACCATGTAGGTTACTATATATCTAACTATAGACCATGTTGTTAGTATATATCTAACTATAGACTATAGACCATGTTGGTTACTATATATCTAACTATAGACTATAGACCATGTTGGTTACTATATATCTAACTATAGACCATGTTGTTAGTATATATCTAACTATAGACTATAGACCATGTTGTTACTATATATCTAACTATAGACTATAGACCATGTTGGTTACTATATATCTAACTATAGACCATGTTGTTACTATATATCTAACTATAGACTATAGACCATGTTGTTACTATATATCTAACTATAGACTATAGACCATGTTGTTACTATATATCTAACTATAGACCATCTTGGTTACTATATATCTAACTATAGACCATGTTGTTACTATATATCTAACTATAGACTATAGACCATGTTGTTACTATATATCTAACTATAGACTATAGACCATGTTGGTTACTAACTATAGACCATCTTGGTTACTATATATCTAACTATAGACCATGTTGTTACTATATATCTAACTATAGACCATGTTGGTTACTATATATCTAACTATAGACTATAGACCATGTTGGTTACTATATATCTAACTATAGACTATAGACCATGTTGGTTACTATATATCTAACTATAGACCATGTTGTTAGTATATATCTAACTATAGACTATAGACCTTGTTGGTTACTATATATCTAACTATAGACCTTGTTGGTTAATATATATCTAACTATAGACCATGTTGTTACTATATATCTAACTATAGACTATAGCCCATGTTGGTTACTATATAACTAACTATAGACCATGTTGGTTAATATATATCTAACTATAGACTATAGACCATGTTGGTTAATATATATCTAACTATAGACTATAGACCATGTTGGTTAATATATATCCAACTATAGACTATGTTGGTTACTATATAACTAACTATAGACCATGTTGGTTACTATATATCTAACTATAGACCATGTTGGTTACTATATATCTAACTATAGACCATGTTGGTTACTATATATCTAACTATAGACCATGTTGTTACTATATGTCTAACAATATAGACCATGTTGGTTAATATATATCTAACTATATACTACAGACCATGTTGTTACTATATATCTAACTATAGACTATAGACCATGTTGTTACTATATATCTAACTATAGACCATGTTGTTACTATATGTCTAACAATATAGACCATGTTGTTACTATATATCTAACTATATACTACAGACCATGTTGTTACTATATATCTAACTATAGACCATGTTGGTTACTATATATCTAACTATAGACCATGTTGGTTAATATATATCTAACTATATACTATAGACCATGTTGTTACTGTATATATAACTATAGACTATAGACCATGTTGTTACTATATATCTAACTATAGACTATAGACCATGTTGTTACTATATATCTAACTATAGACCATGTTGTTACTATATATCTAACTATAGACCATGTTGTTACTATGTATCTAACTATAGACTATAGACCATGTTGGTTACTATATATCTAACTATAGACCACGTTGTTAATATATATCTAACTATAGACCATGTTGGTTACTATATAACTAACTATAGACTATAGACCATGTTGTTACTATATATCTAACTATAGACCATGTTGGTTACTATATATCTAACTATAGACTATAGACCATGTTGTTACTATATATCTAACTATAGACCATGTTGGTTACTATATAACTAACTATAGACTATAGACCATGTTGTTACTATATATCTAACTATAGACCTTGTTGGTTACTATATAACTAACTATAGACTATAGACCATGTTGTTACTATATATCTAACTATAGACCTTGTTGGTTACTATATATCTAACTATAGACCATGTTGTTACTATATATCTAACTATAGACCATGTTGGTTACTATATAACTAACTATAGACTATAGACCATGTTGTTACTATATATCTAACTATAGACCTTGTTGGTTACTATATAACTAACTATAGACTATAGACCATGTTGTTACTATATATCTAACTATAGACCTTGTTGGTTACTATATATCTAACTATAGACCATGTTGTTACTATATATCTAACTATAGACTATAGACCATGTTGTTACTATGTATCTAACTATAGACTATAGACCATGTTGTTACTATATATCTAACTATAGACTACATACCATGTTGGTTACTATATATCTAACTATAGACCATGTTGTTACTATATATCTAACTATAGACTATAGACCATGTTGTTACTATATATCTAACTATAGACCATGTTGTTACTATGTATCTAACTATAGACTATAGACCATGTTGGTTACTATGTATCTAACTATAGACTATAGACCATGTTGTTACTATATATCTAACTATAGACCATGTTGTTACTATGTATCTAACTATAGACCATGTTGGTTACTATATATCTAACTACAGACTATAGACCATGTTGGTTACTATATATCTAACTATAGACCACGTTGTTAATATATATCTAACTATAGACCATGTTGGTCACTATATATTTAACTATAGACTACAGACCATGTTGCTACTATATATCTAACTATAGACTATAGACCATGTTGTTACTATATATCTAACTATAGACTATAGACCATGTTGTTACTATATATCTAACTATAGACCATGTTGGTTACTATATATCTAACGATAGACCATGTTGTTACTATATATTTAACTATAGACCATGTTGTTAGTATATATCTAACTATAGACCATGTTGGTTACTATATATCTAACTATAGACCATGTTGTTACTATATATTTAACTATAGACCATGTTGTTACTATATATCTAACTATAGACCATGTTGGTTACTATATATCTAACTATAGACCATGTTGTTAGTATATATCTAACTATAGACTATAGACCATGTAGGTTACTATATATCTAACTATAGACCATGTTGTTAGTATATATCTAACTATAGACTATAGACCATGTTGGTTACTATATATCTAACTATAGACTATAGACCATGTTGGTTACTATATATCTAACTATAGACCATGTTGTTAGTATATATCTAACTATAGACTATAGACCATGTTGTTACTATATATCTAACTATAGACTATAGACCATGTTGGTTAATATATATCTAACTATAGACTATAGACCATGTTGTTACTATATATCTAACTATAGACTATAGACCATGTTGGTTACTATATATCTAACTATAGACCATGTTGTTACTATATATCTAACTATAGACTATAGACCATGTTGTTACTATATATCTAACTATAGACTATAGACCATGTTGTTACTATATATCTAACTATAGACCATCTTGGTTACTATATATCTAACTATAGACCATGTTGTTACTATATATCTAACTATAGACTATAGACCATGTTGTTACTATATATCTAACTATAGACTATAGACCATGTTGGTTACTAACTATAGACCATCTTGGTTACTATATATCTAACTATAGACCATGTTGTTACTATATATCTAACTATAGACCATGTTGGTTACTATATATCTAACTATAGACTATAGACCATGTTGTTACTATATATCCAACTATAGACTATGTTGGTTACTATATAACTAACTATAGACCATGTTGGTTACTATATATCTAACTATAGACCATGTTGTTACTATATATTTAACTATAGACCATGTTGTTACTATATATCTAACTATAGACCATGTTGGTTACTATATATCTAACTATAGACCATGTTGTTAGTATATATCTAACTATAGACTATAGACCATGTAGGTTACTATATATCTAACTATAGACCATGTTGTTAGTATATATCTAACTATAGACTATAGACCATGTTGGTTACTATATATCTAACTATAGACTATAGACCATGTTGGTTACTATATATCTAACTATAGACCATGTTGTTAGTATATATCTAACTATAGACTATAGACCTTGTTGGTTACTATATATCTAACTATAGACCTTGTTGGTTAATATATATCTAACTATAGACCATGTTGTTACTATATATCTAACTATAGACTATAGACCATGTTGGTTACTATATAACTAACTATAGACCATGTTGGTTAATATATATCTAACTATAGACTATAGACCATGTTGGTTAATATATATCCAACTATAGACTATAGACCATGTTGGTTAATATATATCCAACTATAGACTATGTTGGTTACTATATAACTAACTATAGACCATGTTGGTTACTATATATCTAACTATAGACCATGTTGGTTACTATATATCTAACTATAGACCATGTTGGTTACTATATATCTAACTATAGATCATGTTGTTACTATATGTCTAACAATATAGACCATGTTGGTTAATATATATCTAACTATAAACTACAGACCATGTTGTTACTATATATCTAACTATAGACTATAGACCATGTTGTTACTATATATCTAACTATAGACCATGTTGTTACTATATGTCTAACAATATAGACCATGTTGTTACTATATATCTAACTATATACTACAGACCATGTTGTTACTATATATCTAACTATAGACCATGTTGGTTACTATATATCTAACTATAGACCATGTTGGTTAATATATATCTAACTATATACTATAGACCATGTTGTTACTGTATATATAACTATAGACTATAGACCATGTTGTTACTATATATCTAACTATAGACTATAGACCATGTTGTTACTATATATCTAACTATAGACCATGTTGTTACTATATATCTAACTATAGACCATGTTGTTACTATGTATCTAACTATAGACTATAGACCATGTTGGTTACTATATATCTAACTATAGACCACGTTGTTAATATATATCTAACTATAGACCATGTTGGTTACTATATAACTAACTATAGACTATAGACCATGTTGTTACTATATATCTAACTATAGACCATGTTGGTTACTATATATCTAACTATAGACTATAGACCATGTTGTTACTATATATCTAACTATAGACCATGTTGGTTACTATATAACTAACTATAGACTATAGACCATGTTGTTACTATATATCTAACTATAGACCTTGTTGGTTACTATATAACTAACTATAGACTATAGACCATGTTGTTACTATATATCTAACTATAGACCTTGTTGGTTACTATATATCTAACTATAGACCATGTTGTTACTATATATCTAACTATAGACTATAGACCATGTTGTTACTATGTATCTAACTATAGACTATAGACCATGTTGTTACTATATATCTAACTATAGACTACATACCATGTTGGTTACTATATATCTAACTATAGACCATGTTGTTACTATGTATCTAACTATAGACTATAGACCATGTTGTTACTATATATCTAACTATAGACCATGTTGTTACTATGTATCTAACTATAGACTATAGACCATGTTGGTTACTATGTATCTAACTATAGACTATAGACCATGTTGTTACTATATATCTAACTATAGACCATGTTGTTACTATGTATCTAACTATAGACCATGTTGGTTACTATATATCTAACTATAGACTATAGACCATGTTGGTTACTATATATCTAACTATAGACCACGTTGTTAATATATATCTAACTATAGACCATGTTGGTCACTATATATTTAACTATAGACTATAGACCATGTTGCTACTATATATCTAACTATAGACTATAGACCATGTTGTTACTATATATCTAACTATAGACTATAGACCATGTTGTTACTATATATCTAACTATAGACCATGTTGGTTACTATATATCTAACGATAGACCATGTTGTTACTATATATTTAACTATAGACCATGTTGTTAGTATATATCTAACTATAGACCATGTTGGTTACTATATATCTAACTATAGACCATGTTGTTACTATATATTTAACTATAGACCATGTTGTTACTATATATCTAACTATAGACCATGTTGGTTACTATATATCTAACTATAGACCATGTTGTTAGTATATATCTAACTATAGACTATAGACCATGTAGGTTACTATATATCTAACTATAGACCATGTTGTTAGTATATATCTAACTATAGACTATAGACCATGTTGGTTACTATATATCTAACTATAGACTATAGACCATGTTGGTTACTATATATCTAACTATAGACCATGTTGTTAGTATATATCTAACTATAGACTATAGACCATGTTGTTACTATATATCTAACTATAGACTATAGACCATGTTGGTTACTATATATCTAACTATAGACCATGTTGTTACTATATATCTAACTATAGACTATAGACCATGTTGTTACTATATATCTAACTATAGACTATAGACCATGTTGTTACTATATATCTAACTATAGACCATCTTGGTTACTATATATCTAACTATAGACCATGTTGTTACTATATATCTAACTATAGACTATAGACCATGTTGTTACTATATATCTAACTATAGACTATAGACCATGTTGGTTACTAACTATAGACCATCTTGGTTACTATATATCTAACTATAGACCATGTTGTTACTATATATCTAACTATAGACCATGTTGGTTACTATATATCTAACTATAGACTATAGACCATGTTGTTACTATATATCCAACTATAGACTATGTTGGTTACTATATAACTAACTATAGACCATGTTGGTTACTATATATCTAACTATAGACCATGTTGTTACTATATATTTAACTATAGACCATGTTGTTACTATATATCTAACTATAGACCATGTTGGTTACTATATATCTAACTATAGACCATGTTGTTAGTATATATCTAACTATAGACTATAGACCATGTAGGTTACTATATATCTAACTATAGACCATGTTGTTAGTATATATCTAACTATAGACTATAGACCATGTTGGTTACTATATATCTAACTATAGACTATAGACCATGTTGGTTACTATATATCTAACTATAGACCATGTTGTTAGTATATATCTAACTATAGACTATAGACCTTGTTTGTTACTATATATCTAACTATAGACCTTATTGGTTAATATATATCTAACTATAGACCATGTTGTTACTATATATCTAACTATAGACTATAGACCATGTTGGTTACTATATAACTAACTATAGACCATGTTGGTTAATATATATCTAACTATAGACTATAGACCATGTTGGTTAATATATATCCAACTATAGACTATGTTGGTTAATATATATCTAACTATAGACTATAGACCATGTTGGTTAATATATATCCAACTATAGACTATGTTGGTTACTATATAACTAACTATAGACCATGTTGGTTACTATATATCTAACTATAGACCATGTTGGTTACTATATATCTAACTATAGACCATGTTGGTTACTATATATCTAACTATAGACCATGTTGTTACTATATGTCTAACAATATAGACCATGTTGGTTAATATATATCTAACTATATACTACAGACCATGTTGTTACTATATATCTAACTATAGACTATAGACCATGTTGTTACTATATATCTATCTATAGACCATGTTGTTACTATATGTCTAACAATATAGACCATGTTGTTACTATATATCTAACTATATACTACAGACCATGTTGTTACTATATATCTAACTATAGACCATGTTGGTTACTATATATCTAACTATAGACCATGTTGGTTAATATATATCTAACTATATACTATAGACCATGTTGTTACTGTATATATAACTATAGACTATAGACCATGTTGTTACTATATATCTAACTATAGACTATAGACCATGTTGTTACTATATATCTAACTATAGACCATGTTGGTTACTATATAACTAACTATAGACTATAGACCATGTTGTTACTATATATCTAACTATAGACCATGTTGGTTACTATATATCTAACTATAGACTATAGACCATGTTGTTACTATATATCTAACTATAGACCATGTTGGTTACTATATAACTAACTATAGACTATAGACCATGTTGTTACTATATATCTAACTATAGACCATCTTGGTTACTATATATCTAACTATAGACCATGTTGTTACTATATATCTAACTATAGACTATAGACCATGTTGTTACTATATATCTAACTATAGACTATAGACCATGTTGGTTACTAACTATAGACCATCTTGGTTACTATATATCTAACTATAGACCATGTTGTTACTATATATCTAACTATAGACCATGTTGGTTACTATATATCTAACTATAGACTATAGACCATGTTGTTACTATATATCCAACTATAGACTATGTTGGTTACTATATAACTAACTATAGACCATGTTGGTTACTATATATCTAACTATAGACCATGTTGTTACTATATATTTAACTATAGACCATGTTGTTACTATATATCTAACTATAGACCATGTTGGTTACTATATATCTAACTATAGACCATGTTGTTAGTATATATCTAACTATAGACTATAGACCATGTAGGTTACTATATATCTAACTATAGACCATGTTGTTAGTATATATCTAACTATAGACTATAGACCATGTTGGTTACTATATATCTAACTATAGACTATAGACCATGTTGGTTACTATATATCTAACTATAGACCATGTTGTTAGTATATATCTAACTATAGACTATAGACCTTGTTTGTTACTATATATCTAACTATAGACCTTATTGGTTAATATATATCTAACTATAGACCATGTTGTTACTATATATCTAACTATAGACTATAGACCATGTTGGTTACTATATAACTAACTATAGACCATGTTGGTTAATATATATCTAACTATAGACTATAGACCATGTTGGTTAATATATATCCAACTATAGACTATGTTGGTTAATATATATCTAACTATAGACTATAGACCATGTTGGTTAATATATATCCAACTATAGACTATGTTGGTTACTATATAACTAACTATAGACCATGTTGGTTACTATATATCTAACTATAGACCATGTTGGTTACTATATATCTAACTATAGACCATGTTGGTTACTATATATCTAACTATAGACCATGTTGTTACTATATGTCTAACAATATAGACCATGTTGGTTAATATATATCTAACTATATACTACAGACCATGTTGTTACTATATATCTAACTATAGACTATAGACCATGTTGTTACTATATATCTATCTATAGACCATGTTGTTACTATATGTCTAACAATATAGACCATGTTGTTACTATATATCTAACTATATACTACAGACCATGTTGTTACTATATATCTAACTATAGACCATGTTGGTTACTATATATCTAACTATAGACCATGTTGGTTAATATATATCTAACTATATACTATAGACCATGTTGTTACTGTATATATAACTATAGACTATAGACCATGTTGTTACTATATATCTAACTATAGACTATAGACCATGTTGTTACTATATATCTAACTATAGACCATGTTGGTTACTATATAACTAACTATAGACTATAGACCATGTTGTTACTATATATCTAACTATAGACCATGTTGGTTACTATATATCTAACTATAGACTATAGACCATGTTGTTACTATATATCTAACTATAGACCATGTTGGTTACTATATAACTAACTATAGACTATAGACCATGTTGTTACTATATATCTAACTATAGACCTTGTTGGTTACTATATAACTAACTATAGACTATAGACCATGTTGTTACTATATATCTAACTATAGACCTTGTTGGTTACTATATATCTAACTATAGACCATGTTGTTACTATATATCTAACTATAGACTATAGACCATGTTGTTACTATGTATCTAACTATAGACTATAGACCATGTTGTTACTATATATCTAACTATAGACTACATACCATGTTGGTTACTATATATCTAACTATAGACCATGTTGTTACTATGTATCTAACTATAGACTATAGACCATGTTGTTACTATATATCTAACTATAGACCATGTTGTTACTATGTATCTAACTATAGACTATAGACCATGTTGGTTACTATGTATCTAACTATAGACTATAGACCATGTTGTTACTATATATCTAACTATAGACCATGTTGTTACTATGTATCTAACTATAGACCATGTTGGTTACTATATATCTAACTATAGACTATAGACCATGTTGGTTACTATATATCTAACTATAGACCACGTTGTTAATATATATCTAACTATAGACCATGTTGGTCACTATATATTTAACTATAGACTATAGACCATGTTGCTACTATATATCTAACTATAGACTATAGACCATGTTGTTACTATATATCTAACTATAGACTATAGACCATGTTGTTACTATATATCTAACTATAGACCATGTTGGTTACTATATATCTAACGATAGACCATGTTGTTACTATATATTTAACTATAGACCATGTTGTTAGTATATATCTAACTATAGACC
This sequence comes from Oncorhynchus mykiss, assembly GCF_013265735.2. Lineage (NCBI taxonomy): Eukaryota > Metazoa > Chordata > Actinopteri > Salmoniformes > Salmonidae > Oncorhynchus > Oncorhynchus mykiss. Next base: position 2,032,524 of record NW_023493659.1, read on the forward strand.
ATGTTGGTTACTATATATCTAACTATAGACCATGTTGTTACTATATATTTAACTATAGACCATGTTGTTACTATATATCTAACTATAGACCATGTTGGTTACTATATATCTAACTATAGACCATGTTGTTAGTATATATCTAACTATAGACTATAGACCATGTAGGTTACTATATATCTAACTATAGACCATGTTGTTAGTATATATCTAACTATAGACTATAGACCATGTTGGTTACTATATATCTAACTATAGACTATAGACCATGTTGGTTACTATATATCTAACTATAGACCATGTTGTTAGTATATATCTAACTATAGACTATAGACCATGTTGTTACTATATATCTAACTATAGACTATAGACCATGTTGGTTACTATATATCTAACTATAGACCATGTTGTTACTATATATCTAACTATAGACTATAGACCATGTTGTTACTATATATCTAACTATAGACTATAGACCATGTTGTTACTATATATCTAACTATAGACCATCTTGGTTACTATATATCTAACTATAGACCATGTTGTTACTATATATCTAACTATAGACTATAGACCATGTTGTTACTATATATCTAACTATAGACTATAGACCATGTTGGTTACTAACTATAGACCATCTTGGTTACTATATATCTAACTATAGACCATGTTGTTACTATATATCTAACTATAGACCATGTTGGTTACTATATATCTAACTATAGACTATAGACCATGTTGTTACTATATATCCAACTATAGACTATGTTGGTTACTATATAACTAACTATAGACCATGTTGGTTACTATATATCTAACTATAGACCATGTTGTTACTATATATTTAACTATAGACCATGTTGTTACTATATATCTAACTATAGACCATGTTGGTTACTATATATCTAACTATAGACCATGTTGTTAGTATATATCTAACTATAGACTATAGACCATGTAGGTTACTATATATCTAACTATAGACCATGTTGTTAGTATATATCTAACTATAGACTATAGACCATGTTGGTTACTATATATCTAACTATAGACTATAGACCATGTTGGTTACTATATATCTAACTATAGACCATGTTGTTAGTATATATCTAACTATAGACTATAGACCTTGTTGGTTACTATATATCTAACTATAGACCTTGTTGGTTAATATATATCTAACTATAGACCATGTTGTTACTATATATCTAACTATAGACTATAGACCATGTTGGTTACTATATAACTAACTATAGACCATGTTGGTTAATATATATCTAACTATAGACTATAGACCATGTTGGTTAATATATATCCAACTATAGACTATGTTGGTTAATATATATCTAACTATAGACTATAGACCATGTTGGTTAATATATATCCAACTATAGACTATGTTGGTTACTATATAACTAACTATAGACCATGTTGGTTACTATATATCTAACTATAGACCATGTTGGTTACTATATATCTAACTATAGACCATGTTGGTTACTATATATCTAACTATAGACCATGTTGTTACTATATGTCTAACAATATAGACCATGTTGGTTAATATATATCTATCTATATACTACAGACCATGTTGTTACTATATATCTAACTATAGACTATAGACCATGTTGTTACTATATATCTAACTATAGACCATGTTGTTACTATATGTCTAACAATATAGACCATGTTGTTACTATATATCTAACTATATACTACAGACCATGTTGTTACTATATATCTAACTATAGACCATGTTGGTTACTATATATCTAACTATAGACCATGTTGGTTAATATATATCTAACTATATACTATAGACCATGTTGTTACTGTATATATAACTATAGACTATAGACCATGTTGTTACTATATATCTAACTATAGACTATAGACCATGTTGTTACTATATATCTAACTATAGACCATGTTGTTACTATATATCTAACTATAGACCATGTTGTTACTATGTATCTAACTATAGACTATAGACCATGTTGGTTACTATATATCTAACTATAGACCACGTTGTTAATATATATCTAACTATAGACCATGTTGGTTACTATATAACTAACTATAGACTATAGACCATGTTGTTACTATATATCTAACTATAGACCATGTTGGTTACTATATATCTAACTATAGACTATAGACCATGTTGTTACTATATATCTAACTATAGACCATGTTGGTTACTATATAACTAACTATAGACTATAGACCATGTTGTTACTATATATCTAACTATAGACCTTGTTGGTTACTATATATCTAACTATAGACTATAGACCATGTTGTTACTATATATCCAACTATAGACTATGTTGGTTACTATATAACTAACTATAGACCATGTTGGTTACTATATATCTAACTATAGACCATGTTGTTACTATATATTTAACTATAGACCATGTTGTTACTATATATCTAACTATAGACCATGTTGGTTACTATATATCTAACTATAGACCATGTTGTTAGTATATATCTAACTATAGACTATAGACCATGTAGGTTACTATATATCTAACTATAGACCATGTTGTTAGTATATATCTAACTATAGACTATAGACCATGTTGGTTACTATATATCTAACTATAGACTATAGACCATGTTGGTTACTATATATCTAACTATAGACCATGTTGTTAGTATATATCTAACTATAGACTATAGACCTTGTTGGTTACTATATATCTAACTATAGACCTTGTTGGTTAATATATATCTAACTATAGACCATGTTGTTACTATATATCTAACTATAGACTATAGACCATGTTGGTTACTATATAACTAACTATAGACCATGTTGGTTAATATATATCTAACTATAGACTATAGACCATGTTGGTTAATATATATCCAACTATAGACTATGTTGGTTAATATATATCTAACTATAGACTATAGACCATGTTGGTTAATATATATCCAACTATAGACTATGTTGGTTACTATATAACTAACTATAGACCATGTTGGTTACTATATATCTAACTATAGACCATGTTGGTTACTATATATCTAACTATAGACCATGTTGGTTACTATATATCTAACTATAGACCATGTTGTTACTATATGTCTAACAATATAGACCATGTTGGTTAATATATATCTATCTATATACTACAGACCATGTTGTTACTATATATCTAACTATAGACTATAGACCATGTTGTTACTATATATCTAACTATAGACCATGTTGTTACTATATGTCTAACAATATAGACCATGTTGTTACTATATATCTAACTATATACTACAGACCATGTTGTTACTATATATCTAACTATAGACCATGTTGGTTACTATATATCTAACTATAGACCATGTTGGTTAATATATATCTAACTATATACTATAGACCATGTTGTTACTGTATATATAACTATAGACTATAGACCATGTTGTTACTATATATCTAACTATAGACTATAGACCATGTTGTTACTATATATCTAACTATAGACCATGTTGTTACTATATATCTAACTATAGACCATGTTGTTACTATGTATCTAACTATAGACTATAGACCATGTTGGTTACTATATATCTAACTATAGACCACGTTGTTAATATATATCTAACTATAGACCATGTTGGTTACTATATAACTAACTATAGACTATAGACCATGTTTTTACTATATATCTAACTATAGACCATGTTGGTTACTATATATCTAACTATAGACTATAGACCATGTTGTTACTATATATCTAACTATAGACCATGTTGGTTACTATATAACTAACTATAGACTATAGACCATGTTGTTACTATATATCTAACTATAGACCTTGTTGGTTACTATATAACTAACTATAGACTATAGACCATGTTGTTACTATATATCTAACTATAGACCTTGTTGGTTACTATATATCTAACTATAGACCATGTTGTTACTATATATCTAACTATAGACTATAGACCATGTTGTTACTATGTATCTAACTATAGACTATAGACCATGTTGTTACTATATATCTAACTATAGACTACATACCATGTTGGTTACTATATATCTAACTATAGACCATGTTGTTACTATGTATCTAACTATAGACTATAGACCATGTTGTTACTATATATCTAACTATAGACCATGTTGTTACTATGTATCTAACTATAGACTATAGACCATGTTGGTTACTATGTATCTAACTATAGACTATAGACCATGTTGTTACTATATATCTAACTATAGACCATGTTGTTACTATGTATCTAACTATAGACCATGTTGTTACTATATAACTAACTATAGACCATGTTGGTTACTATATAACTAACTATAGACCATGGTGGTTACTATATATCTAACTATAGACTATAGACCATGTCGTTACTATATATCTAACTATAGACCATGTTGTTACTATATATCTAACTATAGACCACGTTGTTAATATATATCTAACTATAGACCAAGTTGGTCACTATATATTTAACTATAGACTATAGACCATGTTGCTACTATATATCTAACTATAGACTATAGACCATGTTGTTACTATATATCTAACTATAGACTATAGACCATGTTGTTACTATATATCTAACTATAGACCATGTTGGTTACTATATATCTAACGATAGACCATGTTGTTACTATATATTTAACTATAGACCATGTTGTTAGTATATATCTAACTATAGACCATGTTGGTTACTATATATCTAACTATAGACCATGTTGTTACTATATATTTAACTATAGACCATGTTGTTACTATATATCTAACTATAGACCATGTTGGTTACTATATATCTAACTATAGACCATGTTGTTAGTATATATCTAACTATAGACTATAGACCATGTAGGTTACTATATATCTAACTATAGACCATGTTGTTAGTATATATCTAACTATAGACTATAGACCATGTTGGTTACTATATATCTAACTATAGACTATAGACCATGTTGGTTACTATATATCTAACTATAGACCATGTTGTTAGTATATATCTAACTATAGACTATAGACCATGTTGTTACTATATATCTAACTATAGACTATAGACCATGTTGGTTACTATATATCTAACTATAGACCATGTTGTTACTATATATCTAACTATAGACTATAGACCATGTTGTTACTATATATCTAACTATAGACTATAGACCATGTTGTTACTATATATCTAACTATAGACCATCTTGGTTACTATATATCTAACTATAGACCATGTTGTTACTATATATCTAACTATAGACTATAGACCATGTTGTTACTATATATCTAACTATAGACTATAGACCATGTTGGTTACTATCTATCTAACTATAGATCATCTTGGTTACTATATATCTAACTATAGACCATGTTGTTACTATATATCTAACTATAGACCATGTTGGTTACTATATATCTAACTATAGACTATAGACCATGTTGTTACTATATATCCAACTATAGACTATGTTGGTTACTATATAACTAACTATAGACCATGTTGGTTACTATATATCTAACTATAGACCATTTTGTTACTATATATTTAACTATAGACCATGTTGTTACTATATATCTAACTATAGACCATGTTGGTTACTATATATCTAACTATAGACCATGTTGTTAGTATATATCTAACTATAGACTATAGACCATGTAGGTTACTATATATCTAACTATAGACCATGTTGTTCGTATATATCTAACTATAGACTATAGACCATGTTGGTTACTATATATCTAACTATAGACTATAGACCATGTTGGTTACTATATATCTAACTATAGACCATGTTGTTAGTATATATCTAACTATAGACTATAGACCATGTTGTTACTATATATCTAACTATAGACTATAGACCATGTTGTTACTATATATCTAACTATAGACTATAGACCATGTTGGTTACTATCTATCTAACTATATACCATCTTGGTTACTATATATCTAACTATAGACCATGTTGTTACTATATATCTAACTATAGACCATGTTGGTTACTATATATCTAACTATAGACTATAGACCATGTTGTTACTATATATCCAACTATAGACTATGTTGGTTACTATATAACTAACTATAGACCATGTTGGTTACTATATATCTAACTATAGACCATGTTGTTACTATATATCTAACTATAGACCACGTTGTTACTATATATCTAATTATAGACCACGTTGTTACTATATATATAACTATAGACCATGTTGGTTACTATATATCTAACTACAGACCATGTTGTTACTATATATATCTAACTATAGACCATGTTGTTTCTATATATCTAACTATAGACTATAGACCATGTTGGTTCCTATATAACTAACTATAGACCATGTTGGTTACTATATATCTAACTACAGACCATGTTGGTTACTATATATCTAACTATAGACCATGTTGTTATTAAATATATCTAACTATAGACCATGTTGGTTACTATATATCTAACTATAGACTATAGACCATGTTGTTACTATATATCTAACTATAGACCATGTTGGTTACTATATATCTAACTATAGACCATGTTGTTACTATATGTCTAACTATAGACTACAGACCATGTTAGTTACTATATATCTAACTATAGACCATGTTGGTTACTATATATCTAACTATAGACTATAGACCATGTTAGTTACTATATATCTAACTATAGACCATGTTGTTACTATATATCTAACTATAGACTATAGACCATGTTAGTTACTATATATCTAACTATAGACCATGTTGTTACTATATATCTAACTATAGACTACAGACCATGTTAGTTACTATATATCTAACTATAGACCATGTTGTTACTATATATCTAACTATAGACCATGTTGGTTACTATATATCTAACTATAGACCATGTTGTTACTATATATTTAACTATAGACCATGTTGTTACTATATATCTAACTATAGACTACAGACCATGTTAGTTACTATATATCTAACTATAGACTATGTTCGTTACTATATATCTAACTATAGACTATAGACCATGTTGGTTACTATATATCTAACTATAGACCACGTTGTTAATATATATCTAACTATAGACCATGTTGGTTACTATATATCTAACTATAGACCATGTTGGTTACTATCTATCTAACTATAGACTATAGACCATGTTGGTTACTATATATCTAACTATAGACTATAGACCATGTTGTTACTATATATCTAACTATAGACCATGTTGTTACTATATAACTAACTATAGACTATAGACCACGTTGTTAATATATATCTAACTATAGACCATGTTGGTTACTATATATCTAACTATAGACCACGTTGTTAATATATATCTAACTATAGACCATGTTGTTACTATATATCTAACTATAGACTACAGACCATGTTGGTTACTATATATCTAACTATGGACCATGTTGGTTACTATATATCTAACTATAGACCATGTTGGTTACTATATATCTAACTACAGACCATGTTGTTACTATATATATCTAACTATAGACCATGTTGTTTCTATATATCTAACTATAGACTATAGACCATGTTGGTTCCTATATAACTAACTATAGACCATGTTGGTTACTATATATCTAACTACAGACCATGTTGGTTACTATATATCTAACTATAGACCATGTTGTTATTAAATATATCTAACTATAGACCATGTTGGTTACTATATATCTAACTATAGACTATAGACCATGTTGGTTACTATATATCTAACTATAGACCATGTTGTTACTATATATCTAACTATAGACTATAGACCATGTTGTTACTATATATCTAACTATAGACTATAGACCATGTTGTTACTATATATCTAACTATAGACCATCTTGGTTACTATATATCTAACTATAGACCATGTTGTTACTATATATCTAACTATAGACTATAGACCATGTTGTTACTATATATCTAACTATAGACTATAGACCATGTTGGTTACTATCTATCTAACTATAGATCATCTTGGTTACTATATATCTAACTATAGACCATGTTGTTACTATATATCTAACTATAGACCATGTTGGTTACTATATATCTAACTATAGACTATAGACCATGTTGTTACTATATATCCAACTATAGACTATGTTGGTTACTATATAACTAACTATAGACCATGTTGGTTACTATATATCTAACTATAGACCATTTTGTTACTATATATTTAACTATAGACCATGTTGTTACTATATATCTAACTATAGACCATGTTGGTTACTATATATCTAACTATAGACCATGTTGTTAGTATATATCTAACTATAGACTATAGACCATGTAGGTTACTATATATCTAACTATAGACCATGTTGTTCGTATATATCTAACTATAGACTATAGACCATGTTGGTTACTATATATCTAACTATAGACTATAGACCATGTTGGTTACTATATATCTAACTATAGACCATGTTGTTAGTATATATCTAACTATAGACTATAGACCATGTTGTTACTATATATCTAACTATAGACTATAGACCATGTTGTTACTATATATCTAACTATAGACTATAGACCATGTTGGTTACTATCTATCTAACTATATACCATCTTGGTTACTATATATCTAACTATAGACCATGTTGTTACTATATATCTAACTATAGACCATGTTGGTTACTATATATCTAACTATAGACTATAGACCATGTTGTTACTATATATCCAACTATAGACTATGTTGGTTACTATATAACTAACTATAGACCATGTTGGTTACTATATATCTAACTATAGACCATGTTGTTACTATATATCTAACTATAGACCACGTTGTTACTATATATCTAATTATAGACCACGTTGTTACTATATATATAACTATAGACCATGTTGGTTACTATATATCTAACTACAGACCATGTTGTTACTATATATATCTAACTATAGACCATGTTGTTTCTATATATCTAACTATAGACTATAGACCATGTTGGTTCCTATATAACTAACTATAGACCATGTTGGTTACTATATATCTAACTACAGACCATGTTGGTTACTATATATCTAACTATAGACCATGTTGTTATTAAATATATCTAACTATAGACCATGTTGGTTACTATATATCTAACTATAGACTATAGACCATGTTGTTACTATATATCTAACTATAGACCATGTTGGTTACTATATATCTAACTATAGACCATGTTGTTACTATATGTCTAACTATAGACTACAGACCATGTTAGTTACTATATATCTAACTATAGACCATGTTGGTTACTATATATCTAACTATAGACTATAGACCATGTTAGTTACTATATATCTAACTATAGACCATGTTGTTACTATATATCTAACTATAGACTATAGACCATGTTAGTTACTATATATCTAACTATAGACCATGTTGTTACTATATATCTAACTATAGACTACAGACCATGTTAGTTACTATATATCTAACTATAGACCATGTTGTTACTATATATCTAACTATAGACCATGTTGGTTACTATATATCTAACTATAGACCATGTTGTTACTATATATTTAACTATAGACCATGTTGTTACTATATATCTAACTATAGACTACAGACCATGTTAGTTACTATATATCTAACTATAGACTATGTTCGTTACTATATATCTAACTATAGACTATAGACCATGTTGGTTACTATATATCTAACTATAGACCACGTTGTTAATATATATCTAACTATAGACCATGTTGGTTACTATATATCTAACTATAGACCATGTTGGTTACTATCTATCTAACTATAGACTATAGACCATGTTGGTTACTATATATCTAACTATAGACTATAGACCATGTTGTTACTATATATCTAACTATAGACCATGTTGTTACTATATAACTAACTATAGACTATAGACCACGTTGTTAATATATATCTAACTATAGACCATGTTGGTTACTATATATCTAACTATAGACCACGTTGTTAATATATATCTAACTATAGACCATGTTGTTACTATATATCTAACTATAGACTACAGACCATGTTGGTTACTATATATCTAACTATGGACCATGTTGGTTACTATATATCTAACTATAGACCATGTTGGTTACTATATATCTAACTATAGACCATGTTGGTTACTATATATCTAACTATAGACCATGTTGGTTACTATATATCTAACTATAGACCACGTTGTTAATATATATCTAACTATAGACCATGTTGTTACTATATATCTAACTATAGACTATAGACCATGTTGGTTATTATATATCTAACTATGGACCATGTTGGTTACTATATATCTAACTATAGACCACGTTGTTAATATATATCTAACTATAGACCATGTTGTTACTATATATCCAACTATAGACTATGTTGGTTACTATATAACTAACTATAGACCATGTTGTTACTATATATCTAACTATAGACTACAGACCATGTTGTTACTATATATCTAACTATAGACTACAGACCATGTTGGTTACTATCTATCTAACTATGGACCATGTTGGTTACTATATATCTAACTATAGACTATGTTGGTTACTATATAACTAACTATAGACCATGTTGTTACTATATATCTAACTATAGACTACAGACCATGTTGTTACTATATATCTAACTATAGACTACAGACCATGTTGGTTACTATATATCTAACTATAGACCTTGTTGTTAATATATATCCAACTATAGACTATGTTGGTTACTATATAACTAACTATAGACCATGTTGGTTACTATATATCTAACTATAGACCATGTTGTTACTATATATCTAACTATAGACCATGTTGGTTACTATATATCTAACTATAGACCACATTGTTACTATATATATAACTATAGACCATGTTGTTACTATATATTTAACTATAGACCATGTTGTTACTATATATCTAACTATAGACTACAGACCATGTTGGTTACTATATATCTAACTATAGACTATAGACCATGTTGTTACTATATATCTAACTATAGACCCTGTTCATTACTATATATCTAACTATAGACTATAGACCATGTTGGTTACTATATATCTAACTATAGACCATGTTGTTACTATATATCTAACTATAGACCATGTTGTTATTAAATATATCTAACTATAGACCATGTTGGTTACTATATATCTAACTATAGACCATGTTGTTACTATATATCTAACTATAGACCATGTTGGTTACTATATATCTAACTATAGACCATGTTGTTACTATATGTCTAACTATAGACTATAGACCATGTTGGTTACTATATATCTAACTATAGACTACAGACCATGTTGTTACTATCTATCTAACCATAGACTATGTTGTTACTATATGTCTAACTATAGACTATGTTGTTACTATATGTCTAACTATAGACTATGTTGTTACTATATGTCTAACTACAGACCATGTTGGTTACTATATATCTAACTATAGACCATGTTGTTATTAAATATATCTAACTATAGACCATGTTGGTTACTATATATCTAACTATAGACTATGTTGTTACTATATATCTAACTATAGACTATAGACCATGTTGGTTACTATATATCTAACTATAGACCATGTTGTTACCATATATCTAACTATAGACCATGTTGTTACTATATATCTAACTATAGACCATGTTGTTACTATATATCTAACTATAGACCATGTTGGTTACTATATATCTAACTACAGACCATGTTGGTTACTATATATCTAACTATAGACCATGTTGTTATTAAATATATCTAACTATAGACCATGTTGGTTACTATATATCTAACTATAGACTATAGACCATGTTGTTACTATATGTCTAATTATAGACCACATTGTTAGTATATATATAACTATAGACCATGTTGTTACTATATATTTAACTATAGACCATGTTGTTACTATATATCTAACTATAGACTACAGACCATGTTAGTTACTATATATCTAACTACAGACCATGTTGGTTACTATATATCTAACTATAGACCATGTTGTTATTAAATATATCTAACTATAGACCATGTTGGTTACTATATATCTAACTATAGACTATAGATCATGTTGGTTACTATATATCTAACTATAGACCATGTTGGTTACTATATATCTAACTATAGACCACATTGTTACTATATATATAACTATAGACCATGTTGTTACTATATATTTAACTATAGACCACATTGTTACTATATATCTAACTATAGACCATGTTCGTTACTATATATTTAACTATAGACCATGTTGTTACTATATATTTAACTATAGACCATGTTGTTACTATATATCTAACTATAGACCATGTTGTTACTATATATCTAACTATAGACCATGTTCGTTACTATATATTTAACTATAGACCATGTTGTTACTATATATCTAACTATAGACCATGTTGTTACTATATATCTAACTATAGACCATGTTGTTACTATATATCTAACTATAGACTATAGACCATGTTGTTACTATATATTTAACTATAGACCATGTTGTTACTATATATTTAACTATAGACTATAGACCATGTTGTTACTATATATTTAACTATAGACCATGTTGTTACTATATATCTAACTATAGACCATGTTGGTTACTATATATCTAACTATAGACCATGTTGGTTACTATACATCTAACTATAGACCATGTTGGTTACTATATATCTAACTATAGACCATGTTGTTACTATATATTTAACTATAGACTATAGACCATGTTGTTACTATATATTTAACTATAGACCATGTTCGTTACTATATATCTAACTATAGACCATGTTGGTTACTATATATCTAACTATAGACCATGTTGTTACTATATATCTAACTATAGACCATGTTGGTTACTATATATCTAACTATAGACCATGTTGTTACTATATATCTAACTATAGACTACAGACCATGTTGGTTACTATATATCTAACTATAGACCACGTTGTTAATATATATCTAACTATAGACCATGTTGTTACTATATATCTAACTATAGACTATAGACCATGTTGGTTACTATATATCTAACTATAGACCATGTTGGTTACTATATATCTAACTATAGACCACGTTGTTAATATATATCTAACTATAGACCATGTTGTTACTATATATCTAACTATAGACTATAGACCATGTTGCTACAATATATCTAACTATAGACCATGTAGGTTACTATATATCTAACTATAGACTATAGACCATGTTGGTTACTATATATCTAACTATGGACCATGTTGGTTACTATATATCTAACTATAGACCACGTTGTTAATATATATCTAACTATAGACCATGTTGTTACTATATATCCAACTATAGACTATGTTGGTTACTATATATCTAACTATAGACCACGTTGTTAATATATATCTAACTATAGACCATGTTGTTACTATATATCTAACTATAGACTACAGACCATGTTGTTACTATATATCTAACTATAGACTACAGACCATGTTGGTTACTATCTATCTAACTATGGACCATGTTGGTTACTATATATCTAACTATAGACTATGTTGGTTACTATATAACTAACTATAGACCATGTTGTTACTATATATCTAACTATAGACTACAGACCATGTTGTTACTATATATCTAACTATAGACTACAGACCATGTTGGTTACTATATATCTAACTATAGACCTTGTTGTTAATATATATCCAACTATAGACTATGTTGGTTACTATATAACTAACTATAGACCATGTTGGTTACTATATATCTAACTATAGACCATGATGTTACTATATATCTAACTATAGACCATGTTGGTTACTATATATCTAACTATGTACCATGTTGGTTACTATATATCTAACTATAGACCATGTTGTTACTATATATCTAACTATAGACCATGTTGGTTACTATATATCTAACTATAGACCATGTTGTTACTATATATTTAACTATAGACCATGTTGTTACTATATATCTAACTATAGACTATAGACCATGTTGTTACTATATATCTAACTATAGACCCTGTTCATTACTATATATCTAACTATAGACTATAGACCATGTTGGTTACTATATATCTAACTATAGACTATGTTGTTACTATATATCTAACTATAGACCATGTTGGTTACTATATATCTAACTATAGACTACAGACCATGTTGGTTACTATATATCTAACTATAGACTATGTTGGTTACTATATATCTAACTATAGACTACAGACCATGTTGGTTACTATATATCTAACTATAGACTATGTTGGTTACTATATATCTAACTATAGACTACAGACCATGTTGGTTACTATATATCTAACTATAGACCATGTTGGTTACTATATATCTAACTATAGACTACAGACCATGTTGGTTACTATATATCTAACTATAGACTATGTTGGTTACTATATATCTAACTATAGACTACAGACCATGTTGGTTACTATATATCTAACTATAGACCATGTTGGTTACTATATATCTAACTATAGACTACAGACCATGTTGGTTACTATATATCTAACTATAGACTATGTTGGTTACTATATATCTAACTATAGACTACAGACCATGTTGGTTACTATATATCTAACTATAGACTACAGACCATGTTGGTTACTATATATCTAACTATAGACCATGTTGGTTACTATATATCTAACTATAGACTACAGACCATGTTGGTTACTATATATCTAACTATAGACCATGTTGGTTACTATACATCTAACTATAGACCATGTTGGTTACTATATATCTAACTATAGACCATGTTGGTTACTATATATCTAACTATAGACCATGTTGGTTACTATATATCTAACTATAGACTATAGACCATGTTGGTTACTATATATCTAACTATAGACAATGTTGGTTACTATATATCTAACTATAGACCATGTTCGTTACTATATATTTAACTATAGACCATGTTGTTACTATATATCTAACTATAGACTACAGACCATGTTAGTTACTATATATCTAACTATAGACTATAGACCATGTTGGTTACTATATATCTAACTATAGACCATGTTGGTTACTATATATCTAACTATAGACCATGTTCGTTACTATATATTTAACTATAGACCATGTTGTTACTATATATCTAACTATAGACTACAGACCATGTTGGTTACTATATATCTAACTATAGACTATAGACCATGTTGTTACTATATATCTAACTATAGACTATAGACCACGTTGTTACTATATATCTAACTATAGACTACAGACCATGTTGGTTACTATATATCTAACTATAGACCATGTTGGTTACTATATATCTAACTATAGACCATGTTGTTACTATATATCTAACTATAGACTACAGACCATGTTGGTTACTATATATCTAACTATAGACCATGTTGGTTACTATATATCTAACTATAGACCATGTTGTTACTGTCTATCTAACTATAGACCATGTTGTTACTATATATCTAACTATAGACCATGTTGTTACTATATATCTAACTATAGACTACAGACCATGTTGGTTACTATATATCTAACTATAGACCATGTTGTTACTATATATCTAACTATAGACCATGTTGGTTACTATATATCTAACTATAGACCATGTTGTTACTATATATCTAACTATAGACTACAGACCATGTTGGTTACTATATATCTAACTATAGACTATAGACCATGTTCGTTACTATATATTTAACTATAGACTATAGACCATGTTGTTACTATATATCTAACTATAGACCATGTTGTTACTATATATCTAACTATAGACTATAGACCATGTTGTTACTATATATCTAACTATAGACCATGTTGTTACTATATATCAAACTATAGACCATGTTGGTTACTATATATCTAACTATAGACTATAGACCATGTTGTTACTATATATCTAACTATAGACTATAGACCATGTTGTTACTATTTATCTAACTATAGACTACAGACCATGTTGGTTACTATATATCTAACTATGGACTATAGACCATGTTGGTTACTATATATCTAACTATAGACCATGTTGTTACTATATATCTAACTATAGACTATAGACCATGTTGTTACTATATATCTAACTATAGACCATGTTGGTTACTATATATCTAACTATAGACCATGTTGGTACGATATATATAACTATAGACTATAGACCATGTTGTTACTATATATCTAACTATAGACTATAGACCATGTTGGTTAATATATATCTAACTATAGACCATGTTGGTTACTATATATCTAACTATAGACCATGTTGGTTACTATATATCTAACTATAGACTATAGACCATGTTGTTACTATATATCTAACTATAGACCATGTTGGTTACTATATATCTAACTATAGACTATAGACCATGTTGGTTACTATATATCTAACTATAGACCATGTTGGTTACTATCTATCTAACTATAGACTATGTTGTTACTCTATATCTAACTATAGACCTTGTTGGTTACTATATATCTAACTATAGACCATGTTGTTACTATATATCTAACTATAGACTATAGACCATGTTGGTTACTATATATCTAACTATGGACCATGTTGGTTACTATATATCTAACTATAGACCACGTTGTTAATATATATCTAACTATAGACCATGTTGTTACTATATATCTAACTATAGACTACAGACCATGTTGGCTACTATATATCTAACTATGGACCATGTAGGTTACTATATATCTAACTATAGACCATGTTGTTACTATATATCTAACTATAGACTATAGACCATGTTGGTTACTATATATCTAACTATAGACCATGTTCGTTACTATATATTTAACTATAGACCATGTTGTTACTATATATCTAACTATAGACTATAGACCATGTTGGTTACTATATATCTAACTATAGACTATGTTGGTTACTATATATCTAAC
Organism: Oncorhynchus mykiss; assembly: GCF_013265735.2. Taxonomy (NCBI): domain Eukaryota; kingdom Metazoa; phylum Chordata; class Actinopteri; order Salmoniformes; family Salmonidae; genus Oncorhynchus; species Oncorhynchus mykiss. The sequence continues at coordinate 2,049,370 of NW_023493659.1, forward strand.
TATAGACCATGTTCGTTACTATATATTTAACTATAGACCATGTTGTTACTATATATCTAACTATAGACTATAGACCATGTTGGTTACTATATATCTAACTATAGACTATGTTGGTTACTATATATCTAACTATAGACCATGTTGTTACTATATAACTAACTATAGACCATGTTGTTACTATATATTTAACTATAGACCATGTTGTTACTATATATCTAACTATAGACTATGTTGTTACTATATAACTAACTATAGACCATGTTGTTACTATATATTTAACTATAGACCATGTTGTTACTATCTATCTAACTATAGACCATGTTGTTACTATATATTTAACTATAGACCATGTTGGTTACTATATATCTAACTATAGACTATAGACCATGTTGGTTACTATATATCTAACTATAGACCATGTTGGTTACTATCTATCTAACTATAGACTATGTTGTTACTCTATATCTAACTATAGACCATGTTGGTTACTATATATATAACTATAGACCATGTTGTTACTATATATTTAACTATAGACCATGTTGTTACTATATATCTAACTATAGACTACAGACCATGTTGGTTACTATATATCTAACTATAGACTATAGACCATGTTGTTACTATATATCTAACTATAGACCATGTTCATTACTATATATCTAACTATAGACTATAGACCATGTTGTTACTATATATCTAACTATAGACCATGTTGGTTACTATATATCTAACTATAGACTATAGACCATGTTGGTTACTATATATCTAACTATAGACCATGTTGGTTACTATCTATCTAACTATAGACTATGTTGTTACTCTATATCTAACTATAGACCTTGTTGGTTACTATATATCTAACTATAGACCATGTTGTTACTATATATCTAACTATAGACTATAGACCATGTTGGTTACTATATATCTAACTATGGACCATGTTGGTTACTATATATCTAACTATAGACCACGTTGTTAATATATATCTAACTATAGACCATGTTGTTACTATATATCTAACTATAGACTACAGACCATGTTGGCTACTATATATCTAACTATGGACCATGTAGGTTACTATATATCTAACTATAGACCATGTTGTTACTATATATCTAACTATAGACTATAGACCATGTTGGTTACTATATATCTAACTATAGACCATGTTCGTTACTATATATTTAACTATAGACCATGTTGTTACTATATATCTAACTATAGACTATAGACCATGTTGGTTACTATATATCTAACTATAGACTATGTTGGTTACTATATATCTAACTATAGACCATGTTCGTTACTATATATTTAACTATAGACCATGTTGTTACTATATATCTAACTATAGACTATAGACCATGTTGGTTACTATATATCTAACTATAGACTATGTTGGTTACTATATATTTAACTATAGACCATGTTGTTACTATATATTTAACTATAGACCATGTTGTTACTATATATCTAACTATAGACTATGTTGTTACTATATAACTAACTATAGACCATGTTGTTACTATATATTTAACTATAGACCATGTTGTTACTATCTATCTAACTATAGACCATGTTGTTACTATATATTTAACTATAGACCATGTTGTTACTATATATCTAACTATAGACTATAGACCATGTTGTTACTATATATCTAACTATAGACTATAGACCATGTTGGTTAATATATATCTAACTATAGACTATAGACCATGTTGGTTACTATATAACTAACTATAGACTATAGACCATGTTGTTACTATATATTTAACTATAGACCATGTTGTTACTATACATCTAACTATAGACCATGTTGTTACTATATATCTAACTATAGACCATGTTGGTTACTATATATCTAACTATAGACTACAGACCATGTTGGTTACTATATATCTAACTATAGACTACAGACCATGTTGGTTACTATATATCTAACTATAGACTACAGACCATGTTGGTTACTATATATCTAACTATAGACCATGTTGTTACTATATATCTAACTATAGACTATAGACCATGTTGTTACTATATATCTAACTATAGACCATGTTGGTTACTATACATCTAACTATAGACCATGTTGGTTACTATATATCTAACTATAGACTACAGACCATGTTGGTTACTATATATCTAACTATAGACTATAGACCATGTTGTTACTATATATCTAACTATAGACCATGTTGGTTACTATACATCTAACTATAGACCATGTTGGTTACTATATATCTAACTATAGACTACAGACCATGTTGTTACTATATATCTAACTATAGACTATAGACCATGTTGGTTACTATATATCTAACTATAGACCATGTTGTTACTATATATCTAACTATAGACTATAGACCATGTTGGTTACTATATATCTAACTATAGACCATGTTGTTACTATATATCTAACTATAGACCATGTTGGTTACTATACATCTAACTATAGACCATGTTGGTTACTATATATCTAACTATAGACTACAGACCATGTTGGTTACTATATATCTAACTATAGACTATAGACCATGTTGTTACTATATATCTAACTATAGACCATGTTGGTTACTATACATCTAACTATAGACCATGTTGGTTACTATATATCTAACTATAGACTACAGACCATGTTGGTTACTATATATCTAACTATAGACCATGTTGGTTACTATATATCTAACTATAGACTACAGACCATGTTGGCTACTATATATCTAACTATGGACCATGTTGGTTACTATATATCTAACTATAGACCATGTTGGTTACTATATATCTAACTATAGACTATAGACCATGTTGCTACTATATATCTAACTATAGACCATGTTGGTTACTATATATCTAACTATAGACAACGTTGTTAATATATATCTAACTATAGACCATGTTGTTACTATATATCTAACTATAGACTATAGACCATGTTGCTACTATATATCTAACTATAGACCATGTTGGTTACTATATATCTAACTATAGACTATAGACCATGTTGGTTACTATATATCTAACTATAGACCATGTTGGTTACTATATATCTAACTATAGACTATAGACCATGTTGGTTACTATATATCTAACTATGGACCATGTTGGTTACTATATATCTAACTATAGACCACGTTGTTAATATATATCTAACTATAGACCATGTTGTTACTATATATCCAACTATAGACTATGTTGGTTACTATATAACTAACTATAGACCATGTTGTTACTATATATCTAACTATAGACTACAGACCATGTTGTTACTATATATCTAACTATAGACTACAGACCATGTTGGTTACTATCTATCTAACTATGGACCATGTTGGTTACTATATATCTAACTATAGACTATGTTGGTTACTATATAACTAACTATAGACCATGTTGTTACTATATATCTAACTATAGACTACAGACCATGTTGTTACTATATATCTAACTATAGACCATGTTGGTTACTATATATATAACTATAGACCATGTTGTTACTATATATTTAACTATAGACCATGTTGTTACTATATATCTAACTATAGACCATGTTGTTACTATATATCTAACTATAGACTACAGACCATGTTGTTACTATATATCTAACTATAGACTACAGACCATGTTGGTTACTATATATCTAACTATAGACCTTGTTGTTAATATATATCCAACTATAGACTATGTTGGTTACTATATAACTAACTATAGACCATGTTGGTTACTATATATCTAACTATAGACCATGTTGGTTACTATATATCTAACTATAGACCATGTTGGTTACTATATATATAACTATAGACCATGTTGTTACTATATATTTAACTATAGACCATGTTGTTACTATATATCTAACTATAGACTACAGACCATGTTGGTTACTATATATCTAACTATAGACTATAGACCATGTTGTTACTATATATCTAACTATAGACCATGTTCATTACTATATATCTAACTATAGACTATAGACCATGTTGGTTACTATATATCTAACTATAGACCACGTTGTTAATATATATCTAACTATAGACCATGTTGTTCACTATATATCTAACTATAGACTATAGACCATGTTGCTACTATATATCTAACTATAGACCATGTTGCTACTATATATCTAACTATAGACCATGTTGTTACTATATATCTAACTATAGACCATGTTGTTACTATATATCTAACTATAGACCATGTTGTTACTATATATCTAACTATAGACCATGTGGGTTACTATATATCTAACTATAGACCATGTTGCTACTATATATCTAACTATAGACCATGTTGGTTACTATATATCTAACTATAGACTATAGACCATGTTGTTACTATATATCTAACTATAGACCATGTTCGTTAATATATATCTAACTATAGACCATGTTGTTACTATATATCTAACTATAGACCATGTTGTTACTATATATCTAACTATAGACTATAGACCATGTTGTTACTATATATCTAACTATAGACTATAGACCATTTTGTTACTATAAATCTAACTATAGACTACAGACCATGTTGGTTACTATATATCTAACTATAGACTATAGTCCATGTTGTTACTATCTATCTAACTATAGACTATAGACCATGTTGTTACTATATATCTAACTATAGACTATAGACCATGTTGTTACTATATATCTAACTATAGACTATAGACCATGTTGTTACTATATATCTAACTATAGACCATGTTGTTACTATATATCTAACTATAGACTATAGACCATGTTGTTACTATATATCTAACTATAGACCATGTTTGTTAGTATATGTCTAACTATAGACTATAGACCATGTTGTTTACTATATATCTAACTATAGACCATGTTGTTACTATATATCTAACTATAGACTATAGACCATGTTGTTACTATATATCTAACTATAGACCATGTTGGTTACTATATGTCTAACTATAGACCATGTTGGTTACTATATATCTAACTATAGACCATGTTGTTACTATATATCCAACTATAGACCACATTGTTACTATATATCTAACTATAGACCATGTCGTTACTATATATCTAACTACAGACTATAGACCATGTTGTTACTATCTATCTAACTATAGACCATGTTGTTACTATATATCTAACTATAGACTATAGACTACGTTGGTTACTATATATCTAACTATAGACCATGTTGTTACTATATATCTAACTATAGACTATAGACCATGTTGGTTAATATATATCTAACTATAGACCATGTTGGTTACTATATGTCTAACTATAGACCATGTTGTTACTATATATCTAACTATAGACCATGTTGGTTACTATATATCTAACTATAGACCATGTTGTTACTATATATCTAACTATAGACTATAGACCATGTTGGTTAATATATATCTAACTATAAACCATGTTGGTTACTATATGTCTAACTATAGACCATGTTGGTTACTATATATCTATCTATAGACCATGTTGTTACTATATATCCAACTATAGACTATGTTGGTTCCTATATAACTAACTATAGACCATGTTGGTTACTATATATCTAACTATAGACCATGTTGTTACTATATATCTAACTATAGACCACATTGTTACTATATATCTAACTATAGACCATGTTGGTTACTATATATCTAACTATAGACCATGTTGTTACTATCTATCTAACTATAGACCATGTTGTTACTATATATCTAACTATAGACTATAGACCATGTTGGTTAATATATATCTAACTATAGACCATGTTGGTTACTATATAACTAACTATAGACTATAGACCATGTTGGTTACTATCTATCTAACTATAGACCATGTTGGTTACTATATATCTAACTATAGACCATGTTGGTTACTATTTATCTAACTATAGACCATAGACCATGTTGGTTACTATACATCTAACTATAGACTACAGACCATGTTGGTTACTATATAACTAACTATAGACCATGTTGTTACTATATAACTAACTATAGACTATAGACCATGTTGGTTACTATACATCTAACTATAGACTACAGACCATGTTGTTTACTATACATCTAACTATAGACTATAGACCATGTTGGTTACTATATATCTAACTATAGACCATGTTGGTTACTATATATCTAACTACAGACCATGTTGGTTACTATATATCTAACTATAGACTATAGACCATGTTGGTTAATATATATCTAACTATAGACTATAGACCATGTTGTTACTATCTATCTAACTATAGACCATGTTGGTTACTATATATCTAACTACAGACCATGTTGGTTACTATATATCTAACTATAGACCATGTAGGTTACTATATAACTAACTATAGACCATGTTGGTTACTATATATCTAACTATAGACCATGTTGGTTACTATCTATCTAACTATAGACCATGTTGGTTACTATATATCTAACTATAGACCATGTAGGTTACTATACATCTAACTATAGACCATGTTGGTTACTATATATCTAACTATAGACCTTGTTGGTTACTATATATCTAACTATAGACCATGTTGGTTACTATACATCTAACTATAGACTACAGACCATGTTGTTACTATATATCTAACTATAGACTTTGTTGGTTACTATATAACTAACTATAGACCATGTTGTTACTATATATACTATAGACCATGTTGGATACTATAACAAAACCATCACCTACAGAGAGATGAACCCGTGGATGAGTCCTTTATGCAAGCTGGTCCTGGGGCCCCAGGACAGCAACACAAACAGACCCCAAAGAGCCCTAGGACAGCAACACAAACAGACCCCGCAGAGCCCCAGGACAGCAACACAAACAGACCCCACAGAGCCCCAGGACAGCAACACAAACAGACCCCACAAAGCCCCAGGACAGCAACACAAACAGACCCCACAGAGCCCCAGGACAGCAACACAAACAGACCCCACAGAGCCCCAGGACAGCAACACAAACACACCACACAGAGCCCCAGGACAGCAACACAAACAGACCCCACAGAGCCCCAGGACAGCAACACAAACAGACCCCACAGAGCCCTAGGACAGCAACACAAACAGACCCCACATAGCCCCAGGACAGCAACACAAACAGACCCCACAGAGCCCCAGGACAGCAACACAATTAGACCCAACCAAACCTTGAGAAAACAAAAAGATAATTACTTGACACATTGGAAAGAATCAACAACAAATAACAGAGCAAACTAGAATGCTATTTGGCTCTGAAAAGAGAGGACACAGTGGCAGAATACCTGACCACTGTGACTGACCCTAAACAGAGAGGACACAGTGGCAGAATACCTGACCACTGTGACTGACCCTAAACAGAGAGTACACAGTGGCAGAATACCTGACCACTGTGACTGACCCTAAACAGAGAGGACACAGCAGCAGAATACCTGACCACTGTGACTGACCCTAAACAGAGAGTGGCAGAATACCTGACCACTGTGACTGACCCTAAACAGAGAGTGGCAGAATACCTGACCACTGTGACTGACCCTAAACAGAGAGTACACAGTGGCAGAATACCTGACCACTGTGACTGACCCTAAACAGAGAGTACACAGCAGCAGAATACCTGACCACTGTGACTGACCCTAAACAGAGAGTGGCAGAATACCTGACCACTGTGACTGACCCTAAACAGAGAGTGGCAGAATACCTGACCACTGTGACTGACCCTAAACAGAGAGCGGCAGAATACCTGACCACTGTGACTGACCCTAAACAGAGAGTACACAGTGGCAGAATACCTGACCACTGTGACTGACCCTAAACAGAGAGGACACAGTGGCAGAATACCTGACCACTGTAACTGACCCTAAACAGAGAGTGGCAGAATACCTGACCACTGTAACTGACCCTAAACAGAGAGTACACAGTGGCAGAATACCTGACCACAGTGACTGACCCTAAACAGAGAGTACACAGTGGCAGAATACCTGACCACTGTGACTGACCCTAAACAGAGAGTACACAGTGGCAGAATACCTGACCACAGTGACTGACCCTAAACAGAGAGTACACAGTGGCAGAATACCTGACCACAGTGACTGACCCTAAACAGAGAGTACACAGTGGCAGAATACCTGATCACTGTAACTGACCCTAAACAGAGAGGACACAGTGGCAGAATACCTGACCACTGTGACTGACCCTAAACAGAGAGTGGCAGAATACCTGACCACTGTAACTGACCCTAAACAGAGAGGACACAGTGGCAGAATACCTGACCACTGTGACTGACCCTAAACAGAGAGCGGCAGAATACCTGAATACCTGACCACTGTAACTGACCCAAACTTAACCGCCAAATCCAAAACAACAGAAATCCCATAATAAAAATTCCTCAAACATACAAGTATTATCCACCATTTTAAAGATAAACTTCTTGTAAATCCAATCACAGTGTCCGATTTCAAAAAAAGCTTTACTGCGAAAGCACACCATGCGATTATGTTAGGACAGGGCCACAAAAACACACAGACATTTTCCAGCCAAGGAGAGGACTCACAACAGTCAGAAATAGCCATTAAATGAATCACTTTGATGATCTTCATCTGGTGGCAAGTTTGTTTTGTTCAATAAAGTATTTTTTGTCCAAATACCGTTTAGTTCAGTAATCCAAAGGCACAATGCGCGCTCGACAACATCCAGACGAAAAGTCAAAAAAGTTCCATTAAAGTTCGTAGAAACATGTCAAACGATGTTTATAATCAATCCTCAGGATCTTTTTATCATAAATATTAAATAATATTTCAACCGGACCGTTTTCATTAGAAAGGAAAGGGAACGAACGGCGCGCCTACGGCCACGAAACAACTCACGGCTTTCAGCCACCTACTCTGAGTGGTCTTATTCTCTCCCCTTTCACAATAGAAGACTGAAACAACTCACGGCTTTCAGCCACCTGCTCTGAGTGGTCTTATTCTCTCCCCTTTCACAATAGAAGACTGAAACAACTTCTAAAGACTGTTGACATCTACTGGAAGCCTGAGAAAGTGCAATCTGACCCCACAGACACTGGATACTGGATAGGAATTCACTTCAAAAACTACAAACTTTAGAATTCCCACTTCCTGGTTGGATTTTTCTCAGGTTTTCGCCTGCCATATGAGTTCTGTCACAGACATATTTTTTACAGTTTTGGAGGAGAGTGTTTTCCATCCAAATCTATCTATTGTATATCCTAGCTTCTGGGCCTGAGTAACAGGCCGTTTACTGTGGGCATGCTTTTCATCCAAACTTCCCAATGCTAAGGAAAGCTTTGACTCTGTACAGACTCAGTGAGAATAACCTTGTTATTGAGAAAGGTCTCCGTTGGCAGACATGGCTCTCAAGAGAAGACAGGCTATGTGCTCACTGCCCACTATTGAGAAAGGTCTCCGTTGGCAGACATGGCTCTCAAGAGAAGACAGGCTATGTGCTCACTGCCCACTATTGAGAAAGGTCTCCGTAGGCAGACATGGCTCTCAAGAGAAGACAGGCTATGTGCTCACTGCCCACTATTGAGAAAGGTCTCCGTAGGCAGACATGGCTCTCAAGAGAAGACAGGCTATGTGCTCACTGCCCACTATTGAGAAAGGTCTCCGTTGGCAGACATGGCTCTCAAGAGAAGACAGGCTATGTGCTCACTGCCCACTATTGAGAAAGGTCTCCGTTGGCAGACATGGCTCTCAAGAGAAGACAGGCTATGTGCTCACTGCCCACTACTGAGAAAGGTCTCCGTAGGCAGACCTGGCTCTCAAGAGAAGACAGGCTATGTGCTCACTGCCCACTACTGAGAAAGGTCTCCGTAGGCAGACATGGCTCTCAAGAGAAGACAGGCTATGTGCTCACTGCCCACTATTGAGAAAGGTCTCCGTAGGCAGACATGGCTCTCAAGAGAAGACAGGCTATGTGCAACACTGCCCACTATTGAGAAAGGTCTCCGTTGGCAGACCTGGCTCTCAAGAGAAGACAGGCTATGTGCT
>NW_023493659.1:2064332-2126832 GCF_013265735.2 Oncorhynchus mykiss
GCAGCGATTCTCCTTCAAAAACTCCTTCAAAAACACATAGTTTAACATCGTTGGTGTTGTTCAGAGACCCTCTTCTTCATCCTTCCATTCCAGAGATGAGACGAGAGAGGAGAGGAGGAGAGGAGGGAGGGGGGAGAGAGGGGAGGAGAGGAGGGAGAGGGGGAGAGAGGAGGAGAGGAGAGGAGGGAGGGGGAGAGAGAGAGAAGAGGAGAGGAGAGAGGGGGAGAGAGAGAGAGGAGGAGAGAGAGAGAGAGAGAGGGGGAGAGAGAGAAGAGGAGAGAGGGGGAGAGAGAGAGGAGGAGAGGAGAGAGAGAGAGAGGGAGAGAGAGAAGAGGAGAGAGGGGGAGAGAGAGAAGAGGAGAGAGGGGGAGAGAGAGAGAAGAGGAGAGAGAGAGAGAGAGGAGGAGAGGAGAGAGGGGGAGGAGAGGAGGGAGGGGAGACAGAGAGGAAGAAAGAGAGGAGGGAGAGAGAGGGGGGGGGAATTTTGGACTTTCCAGCTCCTTGGTGGTTGTTGTTGTTGTTTTGTAAGCAGTGGTTGTAAACCCTCTTCCCTTCCCACGAAACGAACCACACACAAACACACACACACACACACACACACATCTCATCCCTGTCTGTCTGCAGTCTCCCAGAACGAGGAGTGTTCTGTTCTCCCTTAAACCCTAAATCAGATTCCTTCTCTCCAACCTCTGACCCCAGAACAGAGTCTCCGCCCCCCTTTACTTCATCTTCTTGTCGTTCTTCACCGGCACTCCGTTACGTTTGTGCTTCCCATTAGCGACCGCTCCGTTGCTATGGCAATGTCCGTTTGCCTTGTCGTCGCCGTCACTGTGGGTAACCTCTCCCCCCCGCTCCTGAACCTTAACCTTTGACCTTAGTAGCCCTGCTATCCGGTAAAACAGGTAGCCAATCAGGGCCAGCCCCGCCCCTACGACCAGCACAACGTCCAATAGGAAGTACTGGTAGGTGGGGACAGTGTAGACAGAGGATCGTAAGTGGTTGGCGCCGTGGTGACGGAGGATGTAGTTTATCCAATAGACGGCTCTTGTTACCGGGTGACCTGGTTGGTCCTTATGGATGGAAGAGAGCACCTGGGCACGCTGACGATACCTAGAACACACACACACACACACACACACACACACACACACACACACACACACATGTAAATTGTAAATTGTAAATTTTACATGTAAATTGCATTCAGTGCAGTGAGTGTGGTGCAGTACCACACTGAGACACGAGATGGCAGTAGTGAGCCAGAACTGAACTGAGTGTGGTGCAGAACTGAACTGAGTGTGGTGCAGTACCACACTGAGACACCAGATGGCATGAGTGAGCCAGAACTGAACTGAGTGTGGTACAGTACCACACTGAGACACCAGATGGAAGCATGTCACCCACACTACTACATTGTGTGTGTGTGTGTGTGTGTGTGTGTGTTCATGTACTTGTTATTGTTGATAACAGTGGCCAGTGCCTGGTACAGCTCCTCCTCTGTCATACTCTTCCAGTGAACCATGATGCCCATCCCTTTAGCCTCCACCCGGGTCATAGTGTCGTAGTGGTCCCCAAACAGAGGTAGTCCCACTACAGGGACACCGTGGTACATCGCTTCATAGATACTGTTCAGACCACCGTGGGACAGGAACACTACTGTTCTGGCATGGCCTGGAGAGACAAGAAGGAGAGAGAAGAGAGAGGGAGGAGAGAGAGAGAGGGAGGAGAGAGAGAGAGAGGGAGGAGAGAGAGAGAGGGAGGAGAGAGAGGGAGGAGAGAGAAGAGACAAGGATGAGAGAGAGGGAGGAGAGAGAGGGAGGAGAGAGAAGAGAGAGAGAGGAGAGACAAGGATGAGAGAGGGAGGAGAGAGAGGGAGGAGAGAGAAGAGACAAGGATGAGAGAGAGGGAGGAGAGAGAGAGAGAGAGAGAGAGAGAGAGAGAGAGGAGAGGAGAGGAGAGAAAAGGATGAGCGAGAGGGAGGCGAAAGAGAGAGGAGACAGAAGGATGAGAGAGAGGGGGAGAGAGAGGGAGGAGAGAGACAGAGGAGAGAGAAGAGACAAGGATGAGAGAGAGAGAGACAAGGATGAGAGAGAGAGAGACAAGGATGAGAGAGAGAGGAGAGATAAGAGAAGAGGATGACAGAGAGAGAGAGAGAGACAAGGATGAGAGAGAGTGAGGAGAGAGAGGGAGGAGAGAGAGAGTTAGGAAGGAGAGAGAAGAGACAAGGATGAAAGAGAGAGAGAGAGAGGATGGGAGAGAGAGAGAGAGAGGATGAGAGAGAGAGAGAGAGAGAGAGAGAGAGAGAGACGATGAGAGAGAGAGGAAGGAGAGAGGGAGGAAAGAGAGAGACAAGGGTGAAAGAGAGGGAGTAGAGAGATATAGAGAGGAGAGAGGGAGAACAGAGAGAGAGGGAGAAGAGAGGAGAGATGAGGGAGAAAGGAGAGAGGGAGGAGAGAGAGGGAGAGAGTGAGGAGAGAGAGAGACAAGGATGAGAGAGCGGGAGTAGAGAGATGTGGAGAGGGAGGAAGGAAAGAGGAAGGAGAGAGGACAGATGGAGGAGAGAGGGAGGAGGGGTTAGGGTTTGTGTTATTGGTCGTGAACTAAACATGCCTGTGTTGCAGACTATTGTTCCAGCTAGAGGGAGAAACAGTGTTGTCCTATTGGACCCTGGTCCTAACAGTGTTGTCCTATTGGACCCTGGTCCTAACAGTGTTGTCCTATAGGACCCTGGTCCTAACAGTGTTGTCCTATAGGACCCTGGTCTAACAGTGTTGTCCTATAGGACCCTGGTCCTAACAGTGTTGTCCTATTGGACCCTGGTCCTAACAGTGTTGTCCTATAGGACCCTGGTCCTAACAGTGTTGTCCTATTGGACCCTGGTCCTAACAGTGTTGTCCTACAGGACCCCGGTCCTAACAGTGTTGTCCTATAGGACCCTGGTCCTTACAGTGTTGTCCTCTAGGACCCTGGTCCTAACAGTGTTGTCCTATAGGACCCTGGTCCTAACAGTGTTGTCCTATAGGAACCTGGTCCTAACAGTGTTGTCCTATAGGGCCCTGGTCCTAACAGTGTTGTCCTAGAGGACCCTGGTCCTAACAGTGTTGTGATATGGACCCTGGTCCTAACAGTGTTGTGATATGGACCCTGGTCCTAAAAGTGTTGTCCTATAGGACCCTGGTCCTAACAGTGTTGTCCTATAGGACCCTGGTCCTAGCAGTGTTGTCCTATAGGACCCTGGTCTAACAGTGTTGTTCTATAGGACCCTGGTCCTTACAGTGTTGTCCTCTAGGACCCTGGTATTAACAGTGTTGTCCTATAGGACCCTGGTCCTAACAGTGTTGTGATATGGACCCTGGTCCTTACAGTGTTGTCCTCTAGGACCCTGGTCCTAACAGTGTTGTCCTATAGGACCCTGGTCCTAACAGTGTTGTCCTATAGGACCCTGGTCCTAACAGTGTTGTCCTATAGGGCCCTGGTCCTAACAGTGTTGTCCTAGAGGACCCTGGTCCTAACAGTGTTGTGATATGGACCCTGGTCATAACAGTGTTGTCCTATAGGACCCTGGTCTAACAGTGTTGTCCTATTGGACCCTGGTCCTTACAGTGTTTTCCTCTAGGACCCTGGTCCTAACAGTGTTGTCCTATAGGACCCTGGTCCTAACAGTGTTGTCCTATAGGACCCTGGTCCTAACAGTATTGTCCTTTAGGACCCTGGTCCTAACAGTGTTGTCCTTTAGGACCCTGGTCCTAACAGTGTTGTCCTATAGGACCCTGGTCCTAACAGTGTTGTCCTATAGGACCATGGTCCTAACAGTGTGGTCCTATAGGACCCTGGTCCTAAAAGTGTTGTCCTATAGGACCCTGGTCCTAACAGTGTTGTCCTTTAGGACCCTGGTCCTAACAGTGTTGTCCTATAGGACCCTGGTCCTAACAGTGTTGTCCTTTAGGACCCTGGTCCTAACAGTGTTGTCCTTTAGGACCCTGGTCCTAACAGTGTTGTCCTATAGGACCCTGGTCCTAACAGTGTTGTCCTATAGGACCCTGGTCCTAACAGTGTTGTCCTATATGACCCTGGTCCTAACAGTGTTGTCCTATATGACCCTGGTCCTAACAGTGTTGTCCTATAGGACCCTGGTCTAACAGTGTTGTCTTATAGGACCCTGGTCCTAACAGTGTTGTCCTATAGGACCCTGGTCCTAACGGTGTTGTCCTATAGGACCCTGGTCCTAACAGTGTTGTCCTATAGGACCCTGCTCTAACAGTGTTGTCCTATAGGACCCTGGTCTAACAGTGTTGTCCTATAGGACCCTGGTCCTAACAGTGTTGTCCTATATGACCCTGGTCCTAACAGTGTTGTCCTATAGGACCCTGGTCCTAACAGTGTTGTCCTATAGGACCCTGGTCCTAAGAGTGTTGTCCTATAGGACCCTGGTCCTAACAGTGTTGTCCTATAGGACCCTGGTCCTTACAGTGTTGTCCTATAGGACCCTGGTCCTAACAGTGTTGTCCTATAGGACCCTGGTCCTAAGAGTGTTGTCCTATAGGACCCTGGTCCTAACAGTGTTGTCCTATAGGACCCTGGTCCTTACAGTGTTGTCCTATAGGACCCTGGTCCTAACAGTGTTGTCCTATAGGACCCTGGTCCTAACAGTGTTGTCCTATAGGGCCCTGGTCCTAACAGTGTTGTCCTATAGGACCCTGGTCTAACAGTGTTGTCCTATAGGACCCTGGTCCTAACAGTGTTGTCCTATAGGACCCTGGTCCTAACAATGTTGTCCTATAGGACCCTGGTCCTAAAAGTGTTGTCCTATAGTACCCTGGTCTAACAGTGTTGTCCTATAGGACCCTGGTCCTAACAGTGTTGTCCTATAGGACCCTGGTCTAACAGTGTTGTCCTATAGGACCCTGGTCCTAACAGTGTTGTCCTATAGGACCCTGGTACTAACAGTGTTGTCCTATAGGACCCTGGTCCTAACAGTGTTGTCCTAGAGGACCCTGGTCCTAACAGTGTTGTGATATGGACCCTGGTCCTAACAGTGTTGTGATATGGACCCTGGTCCTAACAGTGTTGTCCTATAGGACCCTGGTCCTAACAGTGTTGTCCTATAGGACCCTGGTCCTAACAGTGTTGTCCTATAGGACCCTGGTCCTAACAGTGTTGTCCTAGAGGACCCTGGTCCTAACAGTGTTGTGATATGGACCCTGGTCCTAACAGTGTTGTGATATGGACCCTGGTCCTAACAGTGTTGTCCTATAGGACCCTGGTCCTAACAGTGTTGTCCTTTAGGACCCTAGTCCTAACAGTGTTGTCCTATAGGACCCAGGGGGTCCTAACAGTGTTGTCCTATAGGACCCTGGTCCTAACAGTGTTGTCCTATATGACCCTGGTCCTAACAGTGTTGTCCTATATGACCCTGGTCCTAACAGTGTTGTCCTATAGGACCCTGGTCTAACAGTGTTGTCTTATAGGACCCTGGTCCTAACAGTGTTGTCCTATAGGACCCTGGTCCTAACGGTGTTGTCCTATAGGACCCTGGTCCTAACAGTGTTGTCCTATAGGACCCTGATCTAACAGTGTTGTCCTATAGGACTCTGGTCTAACAGTGTTGTCCTATAGGACCCTGGTCCTAACAGTGTTGTCCTATAGGACCCTGGTCCTAAGAGTGTTGTCCTATAGGACCCTGGTCCTAACAGTGTTGTCCTATAGGACCCTGGTCCTTACAGTGTTGTCCTATAGGACCCTGGTCCTAACAGTGTTGTCCTATAGGACCCTGGTCCTAACAGTGTTGTCCTATAGGGCTCTGGTCCTAACAGTGTTGTCCTATAGGACCCTGGTCTAACAGTGTTGTCCTATAGGACCCTGGTCCTAACAGTGTTGTCCTATAGGACCCTGGTCCTAACAGTGTTGTCCTATAGGACCCTGGTCCTAACAGTGTTGTCCTATAGTACCCTGGTCTAACAGTGTTGTTCTATAGGACCCTGGTCCTAACAGTGTTGTCCTATAGGACCCTGGTCTAACAGTGTTGTCCTATAGGACCCTGGTCCTAACAGTGTTGTCCTATAGGACCCTGGTCCTAACAGTGTTGTCCTATAGGACCCTGGTCCTAACAGTGTTGTCCTAGAGGACCCTGGTCCTAACAGTGTTGTGATATGGACCCTGGTCCTAACAGTGTTGTGATATGGACCCTGGTCCTAACAGTGTTGTCCTATAGGACCCTGGTCCTAACAGTGTTGTCCTATAGGACCCTGGTCCTAACAGTGTTGTCCTATAGGACCCTGGTCCTAACAGTGTTGTCCTATAGGGCCCTGGTCCTAACAGTGTTGTCCTAGAGGACCCTGGTCCTAACAGTGTTGTGATATGGACCCTGGTCCTAACAGTGTTGTGATATGGACCCTGGTCCTAACAGTGTTGTCCTATAGGACCCTGGTCCTAACAGTGTTGTCCTATAGGACCCTGGTCCTAAGAGTGTTGTCCTATAGGACCCTGGTCTTAACAGTGTTGTCCTATAGGACCCTGGTCCTAACAGTGTTGTCCTATAGAACCCTGGTCATAACAGTGTTGTCCTATAGGACCCTGGTCTAACAGTGTTGTCCTATTGGACCCTGGTCCTTACAGTGTTGTCCTCTAGGACCCTGGTCCTAACAGTGTTGTCCTATAGGACCCTGGTCCTAAGAGTGTTGTCCTATAGGACCCTGGTCCTAACAGTATTGTCCTTTAGGACCCTGGTCCTAACAGTATTGTCCTTTAGGACCCTGGTCCTAACAGTGTTGTCCTATAGGACCCTGATCCTAACAGTGTTGTCCTATAGGACCCTGGTCCTAACAGTGTTGTCCTTTAGGACCCTGGTCCTAACAGTGTTGTCCTTTAGGACCCTGGTCCTAACAGTGTTGTCCTATAGGACCCTGGTCCTAACAGTGTTGTCCTATAGGACCCTGGTCCTTACAGTGTTGTCCTATAGGACCCTGGTCCTAACAGTGTTGTCCTATAGGACCCTGGTCCTAACAGTGTTGTCCTATAGGGCCCTGGTCCTAACAGTGTTGTCCTATAGGACCCTGGTCTAACAGTGTTGTCCTATAGGACCCTGGTCCTAACAGTGTTGTCCTATAGGACCCTGGTCCTAACAGTGTTGTCCTATAGGACCCTGGTCCTAACAGTGTTGTCCTATAGTACCCTGGTCTAACAGTGTTGTCCTATAGGACCCTGGTCCTAACAGTGTTGTCCTATAGGACCCTGGTCTAACAGTGTTGTCCTATAGGACCCTGGTCCTAACAGTGTTGTCCTATAGGACCCTGGTCCTTACAGTGTTGTCCTCTAGCACCCTGGTCCTAACAGTATTGTCCTATAGGACCCTGGTCCTAACAGTGTTGTCCTATAGGACCCTGGTCCTAACAGTGTTGTCCTATAGGACCCTGGTCTAACAGTGTTGTCCTATTGGACCCTGGTCCTTACAGTGTTGTCCTCTAGGACCCTGGTCCTAACAGTGTTGTCCTATAGGACCCTGGTCCTAACAGTGTTGTCCTATAGGACCTTGGTCCTAACAGTGTTGTCCTATAGGACCCTGGTCCTAACAGTGTTGTCCTTTAGGACCCTGGTCCTAACAGTGTTGTCCTATAGGACCCTGGTCCTAACAGTGTTGTGCTATAGGACCCTGGTCCTAACAGTGTTGTCCTATAGGACCCTGGTCCTAACAGTGTTGTCCTTTAGGACCCTGGTCCTAACAGTGTTGTCCTATATGACCCTGGTCCTAACAGTGTTGTCCTTTAGGACCCTGGTCCTAACAGTGTTGTCCTTTAGGACCCTGGACCTAACAGTGTTGTCCTATAGGACCCTGGTCCTAACAGTGTTGTACTATATGACCCTGGTCCTAACAGTGTTGTCCTATAGTACCCTGGTCCTAACAGTGTTGTCCTATAGGACCCTGGTCCTAACTGTGTTGTCCTATAGGACCCTGGTCTAACAGTGTTGTCCTATAGGACCCTGGTCCTAACAGTGTTGTCCTATAGGACCCTGGTCCTAACAGTGTTGTCCTATAGGACCCTGGTCCTAACAGTGTTGTCCTATAGTACCCTGGTCTAACAGTGTTGTCCTATAGGACCCTGGTCCTAACAGTGTTGTCCTATAGGACCCTGGTCTAACAGTGTTGTCCTATAGGACCCTGGTCCTAACAGTGTTGTCCTATAGGACCCTGGTCCTAACTGTGTTGTCCTATAGGACCCTGGTCTAACAGTGTTGTCCTATAGGACCCTGGTCCTAACAGTGTTGTCCTATAGGACCCTGGTCCTAACAGTGTTGTCCTATAGGACCCTGGTCCTAACAGTGTTGTCCTATAGTACCCTCGTCTAACAGTGTTGTCCTATAGGACCCTGGTCCTAACAGTGTTGTCCTATAGGACCCTGGTCTAACAGTGTTGTCCTATAGGACCCTGGTCCTAACAGTGTTGTCCTATAGGACCCTGGTCCTAGCAGTGTTGTCCTATAGGACCCTGGTCTAACAGTGTTGTTCTATAGGACCCTGGTCCTTACAGTGTTGTCCTCTAGGACCCTGGTCTTAACAGTGTTGTCCTACAGGACCCTGGTCCTAACAGTGTTGTCCTATAGGACCCTGGTCATAACAGTGTTGTCCTATAGGACCCTGGTCTAACAGTGTTGTCCTATTGGACCCTGGTCCTTACAGTGTTGTCCTCTAGGACCCTGGTCCTAACAGTGTTGTCCTATAGGACCCTGGTCCTAAGAGTGTTGTCCTATAGGACCCTGGTCCTAACAGTATTGTCCTTTAGGACCCTGGTCCTAACAGTATTGTCCTTTAGGACCCTGGTCCTAACAGTGTTGTCCTATAGGACCCTGGTCCTAACAGTGTTGTCCTATAGGACCCTGGTCCTAACAGTGTTGTCCTTTAGGACCCTGGTCCTAACAGTGTTGTCCTTTAGGACCCTGGTCCTAACAGTGTTGTCCTATAGGACCCTGGTCCTAACAGTGTTGTCCTATAGGACCCTGGTCCTTACAGTGTTGTCCTATAGGACCCTGGTCCTAACAGTGTTGTCCTATAGGACCCTGGTCCTAACAGTGTTGTCCTATAGGGCCCTGGTCCTAACAGTGTTGTCCTATAGGACCCTGGTCTAACAGTGTTGTCCTATAGGACCCTGGTCCTAACAGTGTTGTCCTATAGGACCCTGGTCCTAACAGTGTTGTCCTATAGGACCCTGGTCCTAACAGTGTTGTCCTATAGTACCCTGGTCTAACAGTGTTGTCCTATAGGACCCTGGTCCTAACAGTGTTGTCCTATAGGACCCTGGTCTAACAGTGTTGTCCTATAGGACCCTGGTCGTAACAGTGTTGTCCTATAGGACCCTGGTCCTTACAGTGTTGTCCTCTAGGACCCTGGTCCTAACAGTATTGTCCTATAGGACCCTGGTCCTAACAGTGTTGTCCTATAGGACCCTGGTCCTAACAGTGTTGTCCTATAGGACCCTGGTCTAACAGTGTTGTCCTATTGGACCCTGGTCCTTACAGTGTTGTCCTCTAGGACCCTGGTCCTAACAGTGTTGTCCTATAGGACCCTGGTCCTAACAGTGTTGTCCTATAGGACCTTGGTCCTAACAGTGTTGTCCTATAGGACCCTGGTCCTAACAGTGTTGTCCTTTAGGACCCTGGTCCTAACAGTGTTGTCCTATAGGACCCTGGTCCTAACAGTGTTGTGCTATAGGACCCTGGTCCTAACAGTGTTGTCCTATAGGACCCTGGTCCTAACAGTGTTGTCCTTTAGGACCCTGGTCCTAACAGTGTTGTCCTATATGACCCTGGTCCTAACAGTGTTGTCCTTTAGGACCCTGGTCCTAACAGTGTTGTCCTTTAGGACCCTGGACCTAACAGTGTTGTCCTATAGGACCCTGGTCCTAACAGTGTTGTCCTATAGGACCCTGGTCCTTACAGTGTTGTCCTATAGTACCCTGGTCCTAACAGTGTTGTCCTATAGGACCCTGGTCCTAACTGTGTTGTCCTATAGGACCCTGGTCTAACAGTGTTGTCCTATAGGACCCTGGTCCTAACAGTGTTGTCCTATAGGACCCTGGTCCTAACAGTGTTGTCCTATAGGACCCTGGTCCTAACAGTGTTGTCCTATAGTACCCTGGTCTAACAGTGTTGTCCTATAGGACCCTGGTCCTAACAGTGTTGTCCTATAGGACCCTGGTCTAACAGTGTTGTCCTATAGGACCCTGGTCCTAACAGTGTTGTCCTATAGGACCCTGGTCCTAACTGTGTTGTCCTATAGGACCCTGGTCTAACAGTGTTGTCCTATAGGACCCTGGTCCTAACAGTGTTGTCCTATAGGACCCTGGTCCTAACAGTGTTGTCCTATAGGACCCTGGTCCTAACAGTGTTGTCCTATAGTACCCTCGTCTAACAGTGTTGTCCTATAGGACCCTGGTCCTAACAGTGTTGTCCTATAGGACCCTGGTCCAAACAGTGTTGTCCTTTAGGACCCTGGTCCTAACAGTGTTGTCCTATAGGACCCTGGTTCTAACAGTGTTGTGCTACAGGACCCTGGTCCTAACAGTGTTGTCCTATAGGACCCTGGTCCTAACAGTGTTGTCCTTTAGGACCCTGGTCCTAACAGTGTTGTCCTATAGGACCCTGGTCCTAACAGTGTTGTCCTTTAGGACCCTGGTCCTAACAGTGTTGTCCTTTAGGACCCTGGTCCTAACAGTGTTGTCCTATAGGACCCTGGTCCTAACAGTGTTGTCCTATAGGACCCTGGTCCTAACAGTGTTGTCCTAAAGTACCCTGGTCCTAACAGTGTTGTCCTATAGGACCCTGGTCCTAACTGTGTTGTCCTATAGGACCCTGGTCTAACAGTGTTGTCCTATAGGACCCTGGTCCTAACAGTGTTGTCCTATAGGACCCTGGTCCTAACAGTGTTGTCCTATAGGACCCTGGTCCTAACAGTGTTGTCCTATAGTACCCTGGTCTAACAGTGTTGTCCTATAGGACCCTGGTCCTAACAGTGTTGTCCTATAGGACCCTGGTCTAACAGTGTTGTCCTATAGGACCCTGGTCCTAACAGTGTTGTCCTATAGGACCCTGGTCCTAACTGTGTTGTCCTACAGGACCCTGGTCTAACAGTGTTGTCCTATAGGACCCTGGTCCTAACAGTGTTGTCCTATAGGACCCTGGTCCTAACAGTGTTGTCCTTTAGGACCCTGGTCCTAACAGTGTTGTCCTTTAGGACCCTGGTCCTAACAGTGTTGTCCTTTAGGACCCTGGTCCTAACAGTGTTGTCCTATAGGACCCTGGTCCTTACAGTGTTGTCCTATAGGACCCTGGTCCTAACAGTGTTGTCCTATAGGACCCTGGTCTAACAGTGTTGTCCTATAGGACCCTGGTCGTAACAGTGTTGTCCTATAGGACCCTGGTCCTTACAGTGTTGTCCTCTAGGACCCTGGTCCTAACAGTATTGTCCTATAGGACCCTGGTCCTAACAGTGTTGTCCTATAGGACCCTGGTCCTAACAGTGTTGTCCTATAGGACCCTGGTCTAACAGTGTTGTCCTATTGGACCCTGGTCCTTACAGTGTTGTCCTCTAGGACCCTGGTCCTAACAGTGTTGTCCTATAGGACCCTGGTCCTAACAGTGTTGTCCTATAGGACCTTGGTCCTAACAGTGTTGTCCTATAGGACCCTGGTCCTAACAGTGTTGTCCTTTAGGACCCTGGTCCTAACAGTGTTGTCCTATAGGACCCTGGTCCTAACAGTGTTGTGCTATAGGACCCTGGTCCTAACAGTGTTGTCCTATAGGACCCTGGTCCTAACAGTGTTGTCCTTTAGGACCCTGGTCCTAACAGTGTTGTCCTATATGACCCTGGTCCTAACAGTGTTGTCCTTTAGGACCCTGGTCCTAACAGTGTTGTCCTTTAGGACCCTGGACCTAACAGTGTTGTCCTATAGGACCCTGGTCCTAACAGTGTTGTCCTATAGGACCCTGGTCCTAACAGTGTTGTCCTATAGTACCCTGGTCCTAACAGTGTTGTCCTATAGGACCCTGGTCCTAACTGTGTTGTCCTATAGGACCCTGGTCTAACAGTGTTGTCCTATAGGACCCTGGTCCTAACAGTGTTGTCCTATAGGACCCTGGTCCTAACAGTGTTGTCCTATAGGACCCTGGTCCTAACAGTGTTGTCCTATAGTACCCTGGTCTAACAGTGTTGTCCTATAGGACCCTGGTCCTAACAGTGTTGTCCTATAGGACCCTGGTCTAACAGTGTTGTCCTATAGGACCCTGGTCCTAACAGTGTTGTCCTATAGGACCCTGGTCCTAACTGTGTTGTCCTATAGGACCCTGGTCTAACAGTGTTGTCCTATAGGACCCTGGTCCTAACAGTGTTGTCCTATAGGACCCTGGTCCTAACAGTGTTGTCCTATAGGACCCTGGTCCTAACAGTGTTGTCCTATAGTACCCTCGTCTAACAGTGTTGTCCTATAGGACCCTGGTCCTAACAGTGTTGTCCTATAGGACCCTGGTCTAACAGTGTTGTCCTATAGGACCCTGGTCCTAACAGTGTTGTCCTATAGGACCCTGGTCCAAACAGTGTTGTCCTTTAGGACCCTGGTCCTAACAGTGTTGTCCTATAGGACCCTGGTTCTAACAGTGTTGTGCTACAGGACCCTGGTCCTAACAGTGTTGTCCTATAGGACCCTGGTCCTAACAGTGTTGTCCTTTAGGACCCTGGTCCTAACAGTGTTGTCCTATAGGACCCTGGTCCTAACAGTGTTGTCCTTTAGGACCCTGGTCCTAACAGTGTTGTCCTTTAGGACCCTGGTCCTAACAGTGTTGTCCTATAGGACCCTGGTCCTAACAGTGTTGTCCTATAGGACCCTGGTCCTAACAGTGTTGTCCTAAAGTACCCTGGTCCTAACAGTGTTGTCCTATAGGACCCTGGTCCTAACTGTGTTGTCCTATAGGACCCTGGTCTAACAGTGTTGTCCTATAGGACCCTGGTCCTAACAGTGTTGTCCTATAGGACCCTGGTCCTAACAGTGTTGTCCTATAGGACCCTGGTCCTAACAGTGTTGTCCTATAGTACCCTGGTCTAACAGTGTTGTCCTATAGGACCCTGGTCCTAACAGTGTTGTCCTATAGGACCCTGGTCTAACAGTGTTGTCCTATAGGACCCTGGTCCTAACAGTGTTGTCCTATAGGACCCTGGTCCTAACTGTGTTGTCCTACAGGACCCTGGTCTAACAGTGTTGTCCTATAGGACCCTGGTCCTAACAGTGTTGTCCTATAGGACCCTGGTCCTAACAGTGTTGTCCTTTAGGACCCTGGTCCTAACAGTGTTGTCCTTTAGGACCCTGGTCCTAACAGTGTTGTCCTATAGGACCCTGGTCCTAACAGTGTTGTCCTATAGGACCCTGGTCCTTACAGTGTTGTCCTATAGGACCCTGGTCCTAACAGTGTTGTCCTATAGGACCCTGGTCCTAACAGTGTTGTCCTATAGGGCCCTGGTCCTAACAGTGTTGTCCTATAGGACCCTGGTCTAACAGTGTTGTCCTATAGGACCCTGGTCCTAACAGTGTTGTCCTATAGGACCCTGGTCCTAACAGTGTTGTCCTATAGGACCCTGGTCCTAACAGTGTTGTCCTATAGTACCCTGGTCTAACAGTGTTGTCCTATAGGACCCTGGTCCTAACAGTGTTGTCCTATAGGACCCTGGTCTAACAGTGTTGTCCTATAGGACCCTGGTCCTAACAGTGTTGTCCTATAGGACCCTGGTCCTTACAGTGTTGTCCTCTAGGACCCTGGTCCTAACAGTATTGTCCTATAGGACCCTGGTCCTAACAGTGTTGTCCTATAGGACCCTGGTCCTAACAGTGTTGTCCTTTAGGACCCTGGTCCTAACAGTGTTGTCCTTTAGGACCCTGGTCCTAACAGTGTTGTCCTATAGGACCCTGGTCTAACAGTGTTGTCCTATTGGACCCTGGTCCTTACAGTGTTGTCCTCTAGGACCCTGGTCCTAACAGTGTTGTCCTATAGGACCCTGGTCCTAACAGTGTTGTCCTATAGGACCTTGGTCCTAACAGTGTTGTCCTATAGGACCCTGGTCCTAACAGTGTTGTCCTTTAGGACCCTGGTCCTAACAGTGTTGTCCTATAGGACCCTGGTCCTAACAGTGTTGTGCTATAGGACCCTGGTCCTAACAGTGTTGTCCTATAGGACCCTGGTCCTAACAGTGTTGTCCTTTAGGACCCTGGTCCTAACAGTGTTGTCCTATATGACCCTGGTCCTAACAGTGTTGTCCTTTAGGACCCTGGTCCTAACAGTGTTGTCCTTTAGGACCCTGGACCTAACAGTGTTGTCCTATAGGACCCTGGTCCTAACAGTGTTGTCCTATAGGACCCTGGTCCTAACAGTGTTGTCCTATAGTACCCTGGTCCTAACAATGTTGTCCTATAGGACCCTGGTCCTAACTGTGTTGTCCTATAGGACCCTGGTCTAACAGTGTTGTCCTATAGGACCCTGGTCCTAACAGTGTTGTCCTATAGGACCCTGGTCCTAACAGTGTTGTCCTATAGGACCCTGGTCCTAACAGTGTTGTCCTATAGTACCCTGGTCTAACAGTGTTGTCCTATAGGACCCTGGTCCTAACAGTGTTGTCCTATAGGACCCTGGTCTAACAGTGTTGTCCTATAGGACCCTGGTCCTAACAGTGTTGTCCTATAGGACCCTGGTCCTAACTGTGTTGTCCTATAGGACCCTGGTCTAACAGTGTTGTCCTATAGGACCCTGGTCCTAACAGTGTTGTCCTATAGGACCCTGGTCCTAACAGTGTTGTCCTATAGGACCCTGGTCCTAACAGTGTTGTCCTATAGTACCCTCGTCTAACAGTGTTGTCCTATAGGACCCTGGTCCTAACAGTGTTGTCCTATAGGACCCTGGTCTAACAGTGTTGTCCTATAGGACCCTGGTCCTAACAGTGTTGTCCTATAGGACCCTGGTCCAAACAGTGTTGTCCTTTAGGACCCTGGTCCTAACAGTGTTGTCCTATAGGACCCTGGTTCTAACAGTGTTGTGCTACAGGACCCTGGTCCTAACAGTGTTGTCCTATAGGACCCTGGTCCTAACAGTGTTGTCCTTTAGGACCCTGGTCCTAACAGTGTTGTCCTATAGGACCCTGGTCCTAACAGTGTTGTCCTTTAGGACCCTGGTCCTAACAGTGTTGTCCTTTAGGACCCTGGTCCTAACAGTGTTGTCCTATAGGACCCTGGTCCTAACAGTGTTGTCCTATAGGACCCTGGTCCTAACAGTGTTGTCCTAAAGTACCCTGGTCCTAACAGTGTTGTCCTATAGGACCCTGGTCCTAACTGTGTTGTCCTATAGGACCCTGGTCTAACAGTGTTGTCCTATAGGACCCTGGTCCTAACAGTGTTGTCCTATAGGACCCTGGTCCTAACAGTGTTGTCCTATAGGACCCTGGTCCTAATAGTGTTGTCCTATAGTACCCTGGTCTAACAGTGTTGTCCTATAGGACCCTGGTCCTAACAGTGTTGTCCTATAGGACCCTGGTCTAACAGTGTTGTCCTATAGGACCCTGGTCCTAACAGTGTTGTCCTATAGGACCCTGGTCCTAACTGTGTTGTCCTACAGGACCCTGGTCTAACAGTGTTGTCCTATAGGACCCTGGTCCTAACAGTGTTGTCCTATAGTACCCTGGTCTAACAGTGTTGACCTATAGGACCCTGGTCCTAACAGTGTTGTCCTATAGGACCCTGGTCTAACAGTGTTGTCCTATAGGACCCTGGTCCTAACAGTGTTGTCCTATACGACCCTGGTCCTTACAGTGTTGTCCTATAGGACCCTAGTCCTAACATTGTTGTCCTTTAGGACCCTGGTCCTAACAGTGTTGTCCTATAGGACCCTGTTCCTAACAGTGTTGTCCTTTAGGACCCTGGTCCTAACAGTGTTGTCCTTTAGGACCCCGGTCCTAACAGTGTTGTCCTATGGACCCTGGTCCTAACAGTGTTGTCCTATAGGACCCTGGTCCTAACAGTGTTGTCCTATTGTACCCTGGTCCTAACAGTGTTGTCCTATAGGACCCTGGTCCTAGCTGTGTTGTCCTATAGGACACTGGTCTAACAGTGTTGTCCTATAGGACCCTGGTCTAACAGTGTTGTCCTATAGGACCCTGGTCCTAACAGTGTTGTCCTATAGGACCCTGGTCCTAACAGTGTTGTCCTATAGGACCCTGGTCCTAACAGTGTTGTCCTTTAGGACCCTGGTCCTAACAGTGTTGTCCTTTAGGACCCTGGTCCTAACAGTGTTGTCCTATAGGACCCTGGTCCTAACAGTGTTGTCCTATAGGACCCTGGTCATAACAGTGTTGTCCTATAGGACCCTGGTCTAACAGTGTTGTCCTATTGGACCCTGGTCCTTACAGTGTTGTCCTCTAGGACCCTGGTCCTGACAGTGTTGTCCTATAGGACCCTGGTCCTAACAGTGTTGTCCTATAGGACCCTGGTCCTAACAGTATTGTCCTTTAGGACCATGGTCCTAACAGTGTTGTCCTTTAGGACCCTGGTCTTAACAGTGTTGTCCTATAGGACCCTGGTCCTAACAGTGTTGTCCTATAGGACCCTGGTCCTAACAGTGTTGTCCTATAGGACCCTGGTCCTAAAAGTGTTGTCCTATAGGACCCTGGTCCTAACAGTGTTGTCCTTTAGGACCCTGGTCCTAACAGTGTTGTCCTATAGGACCCTGGTCCTAACAGTGTTGTCCTTTAGGACCCTGGTCCTAACAGTGTTGTCCTATAGGACCCTGGTCCTAACAGTGTTGTCCTTTAGGACCCTTCCCCTAACAGTGTTGTCCTATAGGACCCTGGTCCTAACAGTGTTGTCCTATAGGACCCTGGTCCTAACAGTGTTGTCCTATAGGACCCTGGTCCTAACAGTGTTGTCCTATAGGACCCTGGTCCTAACAGTGTTGTCCTATAGGACCCTGGTTCTAACAGTGTTGTCTTATAGGACCCTGGTCCTAACTGTGTTGTCCTATAGGACCCTGGTCTAACAGTGTTGTCCTATAGGACCCTGGTCTAACAGTGTTGTCCTATAGGACCCTGGTCCTAACAGTGTTGTCCTATAGGACCCTGGTCCTAACAGTGTTGTCCTATAGGACCCTGGTCTAACAGTGTTGTCCTATAGGACCCTGGTCTAACAGTGTTGTCCTATAGGACCCTGGTCCTAACAGTGTTGTCCTATAGGACCCTGGTCCTAACAGTGTTGTCCTATAGGACCCTGGTCCTAACACTGTTGTCCTATAGGACCCTGGTCTAACAGTGTTTTCCTATAGGACCCTGGTCCTAACAGTGTTGTCCTATAGGACCCTGGTCCTAACAGTGTTGTCCTATAGGACCCTGGTCCTAACAGTGTTGTCCTCTAGGACCCTGGTCCTAATAGTGTTGTCCTATAGGACCCTGGTCCTAACAGTGTTGTCCTATAGGACCTTGGTCCTAACAGTGTTGTCCTATAGGACCCTGGTCATAACAGTGTTGTCCTTTAGGACCCTGGTCCTAACAGTGTTGTCCTATAGGACCCTGGTCCTAACAGTGTTGTCCTATAGGACCCTGGTCCTAACAGTGTTGTCCTATAGGACCCTGGTCTAACAGTGTTTTCCTATAGGACCCTGGTCCTAACAGTGTTGTCCTATAGGACCCTGGTCCTAACAGTGTTGTCCTATAGGACCCTGGTCCTAACAGTGTTGTCCTCTAGGACCCTGGTCCTAATAGTGTTGTCCTATAGGACCCTGGTCCTAACAGTGTTGTCCTATAGGACCCTGGTCCTAACAGTGTTGTCCTATAGGACCCTGGTCCTAACAGTGTTGTCCTTTAGGACCCTGGTCCTAACAGTGTTGTCCTATAGGACCCTGGTCCTAACAGTGTTGTCCTTTAGGACCCTGGTCCTAACAGTGTTGTCATTTAGGACCCTGGTCCTAACAGTGTTGTCCTATAGGACCCTGGTCCTAACAGTGTTGTCCTATAGGACCCTGGTCCTAACAGTGTTGTCCTAAAGTACCCTGGTCCTAACAGTGTTGTCCTATAGGACCCTGGTCCTAACTGTGTTGTCCTATAGGACCCTGGTCTAACAGTGTTGTCCTATAGGACCCTGGTCCTAACAGTGTTGTCCTATAGGACCCTGGTCCTAACAGTGTTGTCCTATAGGACCCTGGTCCTAACAGTGTTGTCCTATAGGACCCTGGTCCTAACAGTGTTGTCCTATAGGACCCTGGTCCTAACAGTATTGTCCTTTAGGACCATGGTCCTAACAGTGTTGTCCTTTAGGACCCTGGTCTTAACAGTGTTGTCCTATAGGACCCTGGTCCTAACAGTGTTGTCCTATAGGACCCTGGTCCTAACAGTGTTGTCCTATAGGACCCTGGTCCTAAAAGTGTTGTCCTATAGGACCCTGGTCCTAACAGTGTTGTCCTTTAGGACCCTGGTCCTAACAGTGTTGTCCTATAGGACCCTGGTCCTAACAGTGTTGTCCTTTAGGACCCTGGTCCTAACAGTGTTGTCCTATAGGACCCTGGTCCTAACAGTGTTGTCCTATAGGACCCTGGTCCTAACAGTGTTGTCCTATAGGACCCTGGTCCTAACAGTGTTGTCCTATAGGACCCTGGTCCTAACAGTGTTGTCCTATAGGACCCTGGTTCTAACAGTGTTGTCTTATAGGACCCTGGTCCTAACTGTGTTGTCCTATAGGACCCTGGTCTAACAGTGTTGTCCTATAGGACCCTGGTCTAACAGTGTTGTCCTATAGGACCCTGGTCCTAACAGTGTTGTCCTATAGGACCCTGGTCCTAACAGTGTTGTCCTATAGGACCCTGGTCTAACAGTGTTGTCCTATAGGACCCTGGTCTAACAGTGTTGTCCTATAGGACCCTGGTCCTAACAGTGTTGTCCTATAGGACCCTGGTCCTAACAGTGTTGTCCTATAGGACCCTGGTCCTAACAGTGTTGTCCTATAGGACCCTGGTCCTAACAGTGTTGTCCTATAGGACCCTGGTTCTAACAGTGTTGTCTTATAGGACCCTGGTCCTAACTGTGTTGTCCTATAGGACCCTGGTCTAACAGTGTTGTCCTATAGGACCCTGGTCTAACAGTGTTGTCCTATAGGACCCTGGTCCTAACAGTGTTGTCCTATAGGACCCTGGTCTAACAGTGTTGTCCTATAGGACCCTGGTCTAACAGTGTTGTCCTATAGGACCCTGGTCCTAACAGTGTTGTCCTATAGGACCCTGGTCCTAACAGTGTTGTCCTATAGGACCCTGGTCTAACAGTGTTTTCCTATAGGACCCTGGTCCTAACAGTGTTGTCCTATAGGACCCTGGTCCTAACAGTGTTGTCCTATAGGACCCTGGTCCTAACAGTGTTGTCCTCTAGGACCCTGGTCCTAATAGTGTTGTCCTATAGGACCCTGGTCCTAACAGTGTTGTCCTATAGGACCTTGGTCCTAACAGTGTTGTCCTATAGGACCCTGGTCATAACAGTGTTGTCCTTTAGGACCCTGGTCCTAACAGTGTTGTCCTATAGGACCCTGGTCCTAACAGTGTTGTCCTATAGGACCCTGGTCCTAACAGTGTTGTCCTATAGGACCCTGGTCTAACAGTGTTTTCCTATAGGACCCTGGTCCTAACAGTGTTGTCCTATAGGACCCTGGTCCTAACAGTGTTGTCCTATAGGACCCTGGTCCTAACAGTGTTGTCCTCTAGGACCCTGGTCCTAATAGTGTTGTCCTATAGGACCCTGGTCCTAACAGTGTTGTCCTATAGGACCCTGGTCCTAACAGTGTTGTCCTATAGGACCCTGGTCCTAACAGTGTTGTCCTTTAGGACCCTGGTCCTAACAGTGTTGTCCTATAGGACCCTGGTCCTAACAGTGTTGTCCTTTAGGACCCTGGTCCTAACAGTGTTGTCCTTTAGGACCCTGGTCCTAACAGTGTTGTCCTATAGGACCCTGGTCCTAACAGTGTTGTCCTATAGGACCCTGGTCCTAACAGTGTTGTCCTAAAGTACCCTGGTCCTAACAGTGTTGTCCTATAGGACCCTGGTCCTAACTGTGTTGTCCTATAGGACCCTGGTCTAACAGTGTTGTCCTATAGGACCCTGGTCCTAACAGTGTTGTCCTATAGGACCCTGGTCCTAACAGTGTTGTCCTATAGGACCCTGGTCCTAACAGTGTTGTCCTATAGTACCCTGGTCTAACAGTGTTGTCCTATAGGACCCTGGTCCTAACAGTGTTGTCCTATAGGACCCTGGTCTAACAGTGTTGTCCTATAGGACCCTGGTCCTAACAGTGTTGTCCTATAGGACCCTGGTCCTAACTGTGTTGTCCTATAGGACCCTGGTCTAACAGTGTTGTCCTATAGTACCCTGGTCTAACAGTGTTGTCCTATAGGACCCTGGTCCTAACAGTGTTGTCCTATAGGACCCTGGTCTAACAGTGTTGTCCTATAGGACCCTGGTCCTAACAGTGTTGTCCTATACGACCCTGGTCCTTACAGTGTTGTCCTCTAGGACCCTGGTCCTGACAGTATTGTCCTATAGGACCCTGGTCCTAAGAGTGTTGTCCTATAGGACCCTGGTCCTAACAGTGTTGTCCTATAGGACCCTGGTCTAACAGTGTTGTCCTATTGGAACCTGGTCCTTACAGTGTTGTCCTCTAGGACCCTGGTCCTAACAGTGTTGTCCTATAGAACCATGGTCCTAACAGTGTTGTCCTATAGGACCTTGGTCCTAACAGTGTTGTCCTATAGGACCCTGGTCCTAACAGTGTTGTCCTTTAGGACCCTGGTCCTAACAGTGTTGTCCTATAGGACCCTGGTCCTAACAGTGTTGTCCTATAGGACCCTGGTCCTAACAGTGTTGTCCTATAGGACCCTGGTCCTAACAGTGTTGTCCTATAGGACCCTGGTTCTAACAGTGTTGTCTTATAGGACCCTGGTCCTAACTGTGTTGTCCTATAGGACCCTGGTCTAACAGTGTTGTCCTATAGGACCCTGGTCTAACAGTGTTGTCCTATAGGACCCTGGTCCTAACAGTGTTGTCCTATAGGACCCTGGTCCTAACAGTGTTGTCCTATAGGACCCTGGTCTAACAGTGTTGTCCTATAGGACCCTGGTCTAACAGTGTTGTCCTATAGGACCCTGGTCCTAACAGTGTTGTCCTATAGGACCCTGGTCCTAACAGTGTTGTCCTATAGGACCCTGGTCCTAACACTGTTGTCCTATAGGACCCTGGTCTAACAGTGTTTTCCTATAGGACCCTGGTCCTAACAGTGTTGTCCTATAGGACCCTGGTCCTAACAGTGTTGTCCTATAGGACCCTGGTCCTAACAGTGTTGTCCTCTAGGACCCTGGTCCTAATAGTGTTGTCCTATAGGACCCTGGTCCTAACAGTGTTGTCCTATAGGACCTTGGTCCTAACAGTGTTGTCCTATAGGACCCTGGTCATAACAGTGTTGTCCTTTAGGACCCTGGTCCTAACAGTGTTGTCCTATAGGACCCTGGTCCTAACAGTGTTGTCCTATAGGACCCTGGTCCTAACAGTGTTGTCCTATAGGACCCTGGTCCTAACAGTGTTGTCCTCTAGGACCCTGGTCCTAATAGTGTTGTCCTATAGGACCCTGGTCCTAACAGTGTTGTCCTATAGGACCCTGGTCCTAACAGTGTTGTCCTATAGGACCCTGGTCCTAACAGTGTTGTCCTTTAGGACCCTGGTCCTAACAGTGTTGTCCTATAGGACCCTGGGCCTAACAGTGTTGTCCTTTAGGACCCTGGTCCTAACAGTGTTGTCCTTTAGGACCCTGGTCCTAACAGTGTTGTCCTATAGGACCCTGGTCCTAACAGTGTTGTCCTATAGGACCCTGGTCCTAACAGTGTTGTCCTAAAGTACCCTGGTCCTAACAGTGTTGTCCTATAGGACCCTGGTCCTAACTGTGTTGTCCTATAGGACCCTGGTCTAACAGTGTTGTCCTATAGGACCCTGGTCCTAACAGTGTTGTCCTATAGGACCCTGGTCCTAACAGTGTTGTCCTATAGGACCCTGGTCCTAACAGTGTTGTCCTATAGGACCCTGGTCCTAACAGTGTTGTCCTATAGGACCCTGGTCCTAACAGTATTGTCCTTTAGGACCATGGTCCTAACAGTGTTGTCCTTTAGGACCCTGGTCTTAACAGTGTTGTCCTATAGGACCCTGGTCCTAACAGTGTTGTCCTATAGGACCCTGGTCCTAACAGTGTTGTCCTATAGGACCCTGGTCCTAAAAGTGTTGTCCTATAGGACCCTGGTCCTAACAGTGTTGTCCTTTAGGACCCTGGTCCTAACAGTGTTGTCCTATAGGACCCTGGTCCTAACAGTGTTGTCCTTTAGGACCCTGGTCCTAACAGTGTTGTCCTATAGGACCCTGGTCCTAACAGTGTTGTCCTATAGGACCCTGGTCCTAACAGTGTTGTCCTATAGGACCCTGGTCCTAACAGTGTTGTCCTATAGGACCCTGGTCCTAACAGTGTTGTCCTATAGGACCCTGGTTCTAACAGTGTTGTCTTATAGGACCCTGGTCCTAACTGTGTTGTCCTATAGGACCCTGGTCTAACAGTGTTGTCCTATAGGACCCTGGTCTAACAGTGTTGTCCTATAGGACCCTGGTCCTAACAGTGTTGTCCTATAGGACCCTGGTCCTAACAGTGTTGTCCTATAGGACCCTGGTCTAACAGTGTTGTCCTATAGGACCCTGGTCTAACAGTGTTGTCCTATAGGACCCTGGTCCTAACAGTGTTGTCCTATAGGACCCTGGTCCTAACAGTGTTGTCCTATAGGACCCTGGTCCTAACAGTGTTGTCCTATAGGACCCTGGTCCTAACAGTGTTGTCCTATAGGACCCTGGTTCTAACAGTGTTGTCTTATAGGACCCTGGTCCTAACTGTGTTGTCCTATAGGACCCTGGTCTAACAGTGTTGTCCTATAGGACCCTGGTCTAACAGTGTTGTCCTATAGGACCCTGGTCCTAACAGTGTTGTCCTATAGGACCCTGGTCCTAACAGTGTTGTCCTATAGGACCCTGGTCTAACAGTGTTGTCCTATAGGACCCTGGTCTAACAGTGTTGTCCTATAGGACCCTGGTCCTAACAGTGTTGTCCTATAGGACCCTGGTCCTAACAGTGTTGTCCTATAGGACCCTGGTCCTAACAGTGTTGTCCTATAGGACCCTGGTCTAACAGTGTTTTCCTATAGGACCCTGGTCCTAACAGTGTTGTCCTATAGGACCCTGGTCCTAACAGTGTTGTCCTATAGGACCCTGGTCCTAACAGTGTTGTCCTCTAGGACCCTGGTCCTAATAGTGTTGTCCTATAGGACCCTGGTCCTAACAGTGTTGTCCTATAGGACCTTGGTCCTAACAGTGTTGTCCTATAGGACCCTGGTCCTAACAGTGTTGTCCTTTAGGACCCTGGTCCTAACAGTGTTGTCCTTTAGGACCCTGGTCCTAACAGTGTTGTCCTATAGGACCCTGGTCCTAACAGTGTTGTCCTATAGGACCCTGGTCCTAACAGTGTTGTCCTAAAGTACCCTGGTCCTAACAGTGTTGTCCTATAGGACCCTGGTCCTAACTGTGTTGTCCTATAGGACCCTGGTCTAACAGTGTTGTCCTATAGGACCCTGGTCCTAACAGTGTTGTCCTATAGGACCCTGGTCCTAACAGTGTTGTCCTATAGGACCCTGGTCCTAACAGTGTTGTCCTATAGTACCCTGGTCTAACAGTGTTGTCCTATAGGACCCTGGTCCTAACAGTGTTGTCCTATAGGACCCTGGTCTAACAGTGTTGTCCTATAGGACCCTGGTCCTAACAGTGTTGTCCTATAGGACCCTGGTCCTAACTGTGTTGTCCTATAGGACCCTGGTCTAACAGTGTTGTCCTATAGTACCCTGGTCTAACAGTGTTGTCCTATAGGACCCTGGTCCTAACAGTGTTGTCCTATAGGACCCTGGTCTAACAGTGTTGTCCTATAGGACCCTGGTCCTAACAGTGTTGTCCTATACGACCCTGGTCCTTACAGTGTTGTCCTCTAGGACCCTGGTCCTGACAGTATTGTCCTATAGGACCCTGGTCCTAAGAGTGTTGTCCTATAGGACCCTGGTCCTAACAGTGTTGTCCTATAGGACCCTGGTCTAACAGTGTTGTCCTATTGGAACCTGGTCCTTACAGTGTTGTCCTCTAGGACCCTGGTCCTAACAGTGTTGTCCTATAGGACCATGGTCCTAACAGTGTTGTCCTATAGGACCTTGGTCCTAACAGTGTTGCCCTATAGGACCCTGGTCCTAACAGTGTTGTCCTTTAGGACCCTGGTCCTAACAGTGTTGTCCTATAGGACCCTGGTCCTAACAGTGTTGTCCTATAGGACCCTGGTCCTAACAGTGTTGTCCTATAGGACCCTAGTCCTAACATTGTTGTCCTTTAGGACCCTGGTCCTAACAGTGTTGTCCTATAGGACCCTGTTCCTAACAGTGTTGTCCTTTAGGACCCTGGTCCTAAAAGTGTTGTCCTTTAGGACCCTGGTCCTAACAGTGTTGTCCTATGGACCCTTGTCCTAACAGTGTTGTCCTATAGGACCCTGGTCCTAACAGTGTTGTCCTATTGTACCCTGGTCCTAACAGTGTTGTCCTATAGGACCCTGGTCCTAGCTGTGTTGTCCTATAGGACACTGGTCTAACAGTGTTGTCCTATAGGACCCTGGTCTAACAGTGTTGTCCTATAGGACCCTGGTCCTAACAGTGCTGTCCTATAGGACCCTGGTCTAACAGTGTTGTCCTATAGGACCCTGGTCCTAACAGTGTTGTCCTATAGGACCCTGGTCCTAACAGTGTTGTCCTATAGGACCCTGGTCCTAACTGTGTTGTCCTATAGGACCCTGGTCTAACAGTGTTGTCCTATAGGACCCTGGTCCTAACAGTGTTGTCCTATAGGACCCTGGTCCTAACAGTGTTGTCCTATAGGACCCTGGTCCTAACAGTGTTGTCCTATAGTACCCTGGTCTAACAGTGTTGTCCTATAGGACCCTGGTCCTAACAGTGTTGTCCTATAGGACCCTGGTCTAACAGTGTTGTCCTATAGGACCCTGGTCCTAACAGTGTTGTCCTATAGGACCCTGGTCCTAACTGTGTTGTCCTATAGGACCCTGGTCTAACAGTGTTGTCCTATAGGACCCTGGTCATAACAGTGTTGTCCTATAGTACCCTGGTCTAACAGTGTTGTCCTATAGGACCCTGGTCCTAACAGTGTTGTCCTATAGGACCCTGGTCTAACAGTGTTGTCCTATAGGACCCTGGTCCTAACAGTGTTGTCCTATACGACCCTGGTCCTTACAGTGTTGTCCTCTAGGACCCTGGTCCTAACAGTATTGTTCTATAGGACCCTGGTCCTAAGAGTGTTGTCCTATAGGACCCTGGTCCTAACAGTGTTGTCCTATAGGACCCTGGTCTAACAGTGTTGTCCTATTGGAACCTGGTCCTTACAGTGTTGTCCTCTAGGACCCTGGTCCTAACAGTGTTGTCCTATAGGACCATGGTCCTAACAGTGTTGTCCTATAGGACCTTGGTCCTAACAGTGTTGTCCTATAGGACCCTGGTCCTAACAGTGTTGTCCTATAGGACCCTAGTCCTAACATTGTTGTCCTTTAGGACCCTGGTCCTAACAGTGTTGTCCTATAGGACCCTGTTCCTAACAGTATTGTCCTTTAGGACCCTGGTCCTAAAAGTGTTGTCCTTTAGGACCCTGGTCCTAACAGTGTTGTCCTATGGACCCTTGTCCTAACAGTGTTGTCCTATAGGACCCTGGTCCTAACAGTGTTGTCCTATTGTACCCTGGTCCTAACAGTGTTGTCCTATAGGACCCTGGTCCTAGCTGTGTTGTCCTATAGGACACTGGTCTAACAGTGTTGTCCTATAGGACCCTGGTCTAACAGTGTTGTCCTATAGGACCCTGGTCCTAACAGTGTTGTCCTATAGGACCCTGGTCCTAACAGTGTTGTCCTATAGGACCCTGGTCCTAACAGTGTTGTCCTATAGGACCCTGGTCCTAACTGTGTTGTCCTATAGGACCCTGGTCTAACAGTGTTGTCCTATAGGACCCTGGTCCTAACAGTGTTGTCCTATAGGACCCTGGTCCTAACAGTGTTGTCCTATAGGACCCTGGTCCTAACAGTGTTGTCCTATAGTACCCTGGTCTAACAGTGTTGTCCAATAAGACCCTGGTCCTAACAGTGTTGTCCTATAGGACCCTGGTCTAACAGTGTTGTCCTATAGGACCCTGGTCCTAACAGTGTTGTCCTATAGGACCCTGGTCCTAACTGTGTTGTCCTATAGGACCCTGGTCTAACAGTGTTGTCCTATAGGACCCTGGTCATAACAGTGTTGTCCTATAGTACCCTGGTCTAACAGTGTTGTCCTATAGGACCCTGGTCCTAACAGTGTTGTCCTATAGGACCCTGGTCTAACAGTGTTGTCCTATAGGACCCTGGTCCTAACAGTGTTGTCCTATACGACCCTGGTCCTTACAGTGTTGTCCTCTAGGACCCTGGTCCTAACAGTATTGTTCTATAGGACCCTGGTCCTAAGAGTGTTGTCCTATAGGACCCTGGTCCTAACAGTGTTGTCCTATAGGACCCTGGTCTAACAGTGTTGTCCTATTGGAACCTGGTCCTTACAGTGTTGTCCTCTAGGACCCTGGTCCTAACAGTGTTGTCCTATAGGACCATGGTCCTAACAGTGTTGTCCTATAGGACCTTGGTCCTAACAGTGTTGTCCTATAGGACCCTGGTCCTAACAGTGTTGTCCTTTAGGACCCTGGTCCTAACAGTGTTGTCCTATAGGACCCTGGTCCTAACAGTGTTGTCCTATAGGACCCTGGTCCTAACAGTGTTGTCCTATAGGACCCTAGTCCTAACATTGTTGACCTTTAGGACCCTGGTCCTAACAGTGTTGTCCTATAGGACCCTGTTCCTAACAGTGTTGTCCTTTAGGACCCTGGTCCTAAAAGTGTTGTCCTTTAGGACCCTGGTCCTAACAGTGTTGTCCTATGGACCCTGGTCCTAACAGTGTTGTCCTATAGGACCCTGGTCCTAACAGTGTTGTCCTATTGTACCCTGGTCCTAACAGTGTTGTCCTATAGGACCCTGGTCCTAGCTGTGTTGTCCTATAGGACACTGGTCTAACAGTGTTGTCCTATAGGACCCTGGTCTAACAGTGTTGTCCTATAGGACCCTGGTCCTAACAGTGTTGTCCTATAGGACCCTGGTCCTAACAGTGTTGTCCTTTAGGACCCTGGTCCTAACAGTGTTGTCCTTTAGGACCCTGGTCCTAACAGTGTTGTCCTATAGGACCCTGGTCCTAACAGTGTTGTCCTATAGGACCCTGGTCATAACAGTGTTGTCCTTTAGGACCCTGGTCTAACAGTGTTGTCCTATTGGACCCTGGTCCTCACAGTGTTGTCCTCTAGGACCCTGGTCCTGACAGTGTTGTCCTATAGGACCCTGGTCCTAACAGTGTTGTCCTATAGGACCCTGGTCCTAACAGTATTGTCCTTTAGGACCCTGGTCCTAACAGTGTTGTCCTTTAGGACCCTGGTCTTAACAGTGTTGTCCTATAGGACCCTGGTCCTAACAGTGTTGTCCTATAGGACCCTGGTCCTAACAGTGTTGTCCTTTAGGACCCTGGTCCTAACAGTGTTGTCCTATAGGACCCTGGTCCTAACAGTGTTGTCCTTTAGGACCCTGGTCCTAACAGTGTTGTCCTATAGGACCCTGGTCCTAACATTGTTGTCCTATAGGACCCTGGTCCTAACAGTGTTGTCCTATAGGACCCTGGTCCTAACAGTGTTGTCCTATAGGACCCTGGTCCTAACTGTGTTGTCCTATAGGACCCTGGTCTAACAGTGTTGTCCTATAGTACCCTGGTCTAACAGTGTTGTCCTATAGGACCCTGGTCCTAACAGTGTTGTCCTATAGGACCCTGGTCTAACAGTGTTGTCCTATAGGACCCTGGTCCTAACAGTGTTGTCCTATACGACCCTGGTCCTTACAGTGTTGTCCTCTAGGACCCTGGTCCTGACAGTATTGTCCTATAGGACCCTGGTCCTAAGAGTGTTGTCCTATAGGACCCTGGTCCTAACAGTGTTGTCCTATAGGACCCTGGTCTAACAGTGTTGTCCTATTGGAACCTGGTCCTTACAGTGTTGTCCTCTAGGACCCTGGTCCTAACAGTGTTGTCCTATAGGACCATGGTCCTAACAGTGTTGTCCTATAGGACCTTGGTCCTAACAGTGTTGTCCTATAGGACCCTGGTCCTAACAGTGTTGTCCTTTAGGACCCTGGTCCTAACAGTGTTGTCCTATAGGACCCTGGTCCTAACAGTGTTGTCCTATAGGACCCTGGTCCTAACAGTGTTGTCCTATAGGACCCTAGTCCTAACATTGTTGTCCTTTAGGACCCTGGTCCTAACAGTGTTGTCCTATAGGACCCTGTTCCTAACAGTGTTGTCCTTTAGGACCCTGGTCCTAAAAGTGTTGTCCTTTAGGACCCTGGTCCTAACAGTGTTGTCCTATGGACCCTGGTCCTAACAGTGTTGTCCTATAGGACCCTGGTCCTAACAGTGTTGTCCTATTGTACCCTGGTCCTAACAGTGTTGTCCTATAGGACCCTGGTCCTAGCTGTGTTGTCCTATAGGACACTGGTCTAACAGTGTTGTCCTATAGGACCCTGGTCTAACAGTGTTGTCCTATAGGACCCTGGTCCTAACAGTGCTGTCCTATAGGACCCTGGTCTAACAGTGTTGTCCTATAGGACCCTGGTCCTAACAGTGTTGTCCTATAGGACCCTGGTCCTAACAGTGTTGTCCTATAGGACCCTGGTCCTAACTGTGTTGTCCTATAGGACCCTGGTCTAACAGTGTTGTCCTATAGGACCCTGGTCCTAACAGTGTTGTCCTATAGGACCCTGGTCCTAACAGTGTTGTCCTATAGGACCCTGGTCCTAACAGTGTTGTCCTATAGTACCCTGGTCTAACAGTGTTGTCCTATAGGACCCTGGTCCTAACAGTGTTGTCCTATAGGACCCTGGTCTAACAGTGTTGTCCTATAGGACCCTGGTCCTAACAGTGTTGTCCTATAGGACCCTGGTCCTAACTGTGTTGTCCTATAGGACCCTGGTCTAACAGTGTTGTCCTATAGGACCCTGGTCCTAACAGTGTTGTCCTATAGTACCCTGGTCTAACAGTGTTGTCCTATAGGACCCTGGTCCTAACAGTGTTGTCCTATAGGACCCTGGTCTAACAGTGTTGTCCTATAGGACCCTGGTCCTAACAGTGTTGTCCTATACGACCCTGGTCCTTACAGTGTTGTCCTCTAGGACCCTGGTCCTAACAGTATTGTTCTATAGGACCCTGGTCCTAAGAGTGTTGTCCTATAGGACCCTGGTCCTAACAGTGTTGTCCTATAGGACCCTGGTCTAACAGTGTTGTCCTATTGGAACCTGGTCCTTACAGTGTTGTCCTCTAGGACCCTGGTCCTAACAGTGTTGTCCTATAGGACCATGGTCCTAACAGTGTTGTCCTATAGGACCTTGGTCCTAACAGTGTTGTCCTATAGGACCCTGGTCCTAACAGTGTTGTCCTTTAGGACCCTGGTCCTAACAGTGTTGTCCTATAGGACCCTGGTCCTAACAGTGTTGTCCTATAGGACCCTGGTCCTAACAGTGTTGTCCTATAGGACCCTAGTCCTAACATTGTTGACCTTTAGGACCCTGGTCCTAACAGTGTTGTCCTATAGGACCCTGTTCCTAACAGTGTTGTCCTTTAGGACCCTGGTCCTAAAAGTGTTGTCCTTTAGGACCCTGGTCCTAACAGTGTTGTCCTATGGACCCTGGTCCTAACAGTGTTGTCCTATAGGACCCTGGTCCTAACAGTGTTGTCCTATTGTACCCTGGTCCTAACAGTGTTGTCCTATAGGACCCTGGTCCTAGCTGTGTTGTCCTATAGGACACTGGTCTAACAGTGTTGTCCTATAGGACCCTGGTCTAACAGTGTTGTCCTATAGGACCCTGGTCCTAACAGTGTTGTCCTATAGGACCCTGGTCCTAACAGTGTTGTCCTTTAGGACCCTGGTCCTAACAGTGTTGTCCTTTAGGACCCTGGTCCTAACAGTGTTGTCCTATAGGACCCTGGTCCTAACAGTGTTGTCCTATAGGACCCTGGTCATAACAGTGTTGTCCTTTAGGACCCTGGTCTAACAGTGTTGTCCTATTGGACCCTGGTCCTCACAGTGTTGTCCTCTAGGACCCTGGTCCTGACAGTGTTGTCCTATAGGACCCTGGTCCTAACAGTGTTGTCCTATAGGACCCTGGTCCTAACAGTATTGTCCTTTAGGACCCTGGTCCTAACAGTGTTGTCCTTTAGGACCCTGGTCTTAACAGTGTTGTCCTATAGGACCCTGGTCCTAACAGTGTTGTCCTATAGGACCCTGGTCCTAACAGTGTTGTCCTTTAGGACCCTGGTCCTAACAGTGTTGTCCTATAGGACCCTGGTCCTAACAGTGTTGTCCTTTAGGACCCTGGTCCTAACAGTGTTGTCCTATAGGACCCTGGTCCTAACATTGTTGTCCTATAGGACCCTGGTCCTAACAGTGTTGTCCTATAGGACCCTGGTCCTAACAGTGTTGTCCTATAGGACCCTGGTCCTAACTGTGTTGTCCTATAGGACCCTGGTCTAACAGTGTTGTCCTATAGTACCCTGGTCTAACAGTGTTGTCCTATAGGACCCTGGTCCTAACAGTGTTGTCCTATAGGACCCTGGTCTAACAGTGTTGTCCTATAGGACCCTGGTCCTAACAGTGTTGTCCTATACGACCCTGGTCCTTACAGTGTTGTCCTCTAGGACCCTGGTCCTGACAGTATTGTCCTATAGGACCCTGGTCCTAAGAGTGTTGTCCTATAGGACCCTGGTCCTAACAGTGTTGTCCTATAGGACCCTGGTCTAACAGTGTTGTCCTATAGGAACCTGGTCCTTACAGTGTTGTCCTCTAGGACCCTGGTCCTAACAGTGTTGTCCTATAGGACCATGGTCCTAACAGTGTTGTCCTATAGGACCTTGGTCCTAACAGTGTTGTCCTATAGGACCCTGGTCCTAACAGTGTTGTCCTTTAGGACCCTGGTCCTAACAGTGTTGTCCTATAGGACCCTGGTCCTAACAGTGTTGTCCTATAGGACCCTGGTCCTAACAGTGTTGTCCTATAGGACCCTAGTCCTAACATTGTTGTCCTTTAGGACCCTGGTCCTAACAGTGTTGTCCTATAGGACCCTGTTCCTAACAGTGTTGTCCTTTAGGACCCTGGTCCTAAAAGTGTTGTCCTTTAGGACCCTGGTCCTAACAGTGTTGTCCTATGGACCCTGGTCCTAACAGTGTTGTCCTATAGGACCCTGGTCCTAACAGTGTTGTCCTATTGTACCCTGGTCCTAACAGTGTTGTCCTATAGGACCCTGGTCCTAGCTGTGTTGTCCTATAGGACACTGGTCTAACAGTGTTGTCCTATAGGACCCTGGTCTAACAGTGTTGTCCTATAGGACCCTGGTCCTAACAGTGCTGTCCTATAGGACCCTGGTCTAACAGTGTTGTCCTATAGGACCCTGGTCCTAACAGTGTTGTCCTATAGGACCCTGGTCCTAACAGTGTTGTCCTATAGGACCCTGGTCCTAACTGTGTTGTCCTATAGGACCCTGGTCTAACAGTGTTGTCCTATAGGACCCTGGTCCTAACAGTGTTGTCCTATAGGACCCTGGTCCTAACAGTGTTGTCCTATAGGACCCTGGTCCTAACAGTGTTGTCCTATAGTACCCTGGTCTAACAGTGTTGTCCTATAGGACCCTGGTCCTAACAGTGTTGTCCTATAGGACCCTGGTCTAACAGTGTTGTCCTATAGGACCCTGGTCCTAACAGTGTTGTCCTATAGGACCCTGGTCCTAACTGTGTTGTCCTATAGGACCCTGGTCTAACAGTGTTGTCCTATAGGACCCTGGTCCTAACAGTGTTGTCCTATAGTACCCTGGTCTAACAGTGTTGTCCTATAGGACCCTGGTCCTAACAGTGTTGTCCTATAGGACCCTGGTCTAACAGTGTTGTCCTATAGGACCCTGGTCCTAACAGTGTTGTCCTATACGACCCTGGTCCTTACAGTGTTGTCCTCTAGGACCCTGGTCCTAACAGTATTGTCCTATAGGACCCTGGTCCTAAGAGTGTTGTCCTATAGGACCCTGGTCCTAACAGTGTTGTCCTATAGGACCCTGGTCTAACAGTGTTGTCCTATTGGAACCTGGTCCTTACAGTGTTGTCCTCTAGGACCCTGGTCCTAACAGTGTTGTCCTATAGGACCATGGTCCTAACAGTGTTGTCCTATAGGACCTTGGTCCTAACAGTGTTGTCCTATAGGACCCTGGTCCTAACAGTGTTGTCCTTTAGGACCCTGGTCCTAACAGTGTTGTCCTATAGGACCCTGGTCCTAACAGTGTTGTCCTATAGGACCCTGGTCCTAACAGTGTTGTCCTATAGGACCCTAGTCCTAACATTGTTGTCCTTTAGGACCCTGGTCCTAACAGTGTTGTCCTATAGGACCCTGTTCCTAACAGTGTTGTCCTTTAGGACCCTGGTCCTAAAAGTGTTGTCCTTTAGGACCCTGGTCCTAACAGTGTTGTCCTATGGACCCTGGTCCTAACAGTGTTGTCCTATAGGACCCTGGTCCTAACAGTGTTGTCCTATTGTACCCTGGTCCTAACAGTGTTGTCCTATAGGACCCTGGTCCTAGCTGTGTTGTCCTATAGGACACTGGTCTAACAGTGTTGTCCTATAGGACCCTGGTCTAACAGTGTTGTCCTATAGGACCCTGGTCCTAACAGTGTTGTCCTATAGGACCCTGGTCCTAACAGTGTTGTCCTTTAGGACCCTGGTCCTAACAGTGTTGTCCTTTAGGACCCTGGTCCTAACAGTGTTGTCCTATAGGACCCTGGTCCTAACAGTGTTGTCCTATAGGACCCTGGTCATAACAGTGTTGTCCTATAGGACCCTGGTCTAACAGTGTTGTCCTATTGGACCCTGGTCCTCACAGTGTTGTCCTCTAGGACCCTGGTCCTGACAGTGTTGTCCTATAGGACCCTGGTCCTAACAGTGTTGTCCTATAGGACCCTGGTCCTAACAGTATTGTCCTTTAGGACCCTGGTCCTAACAGTGTTGTCCTTTAGGACCCTGGTCTTAACAGTGTTGTCCTATAGGACCCTGGTCCTAACAGTGTTGTCCTATAGGACCCTGGTCCTAACAGTGTTGTCCTTTAGGACCCTGGTCCTAACAGTGTTGTCCTATAGGACCCTGGTCCTAACAGTGTTGTCCTTTAGGACCCTGGTCCTAACAGTGTTGTCCTATAGGACCCTGGTCCTAACATTGTTGTCCTATAGGACCCTGGTCCTAACAGTGTTGTCCTATAGGACCCTGGTCCTAACAGTGTTGTCCTATAGGACCCTGGTCCTAACAGTGTTGTCCTATAGGACCCTGGTTCTAACAGTGTTGTCTTATAGGACCCTGGTCCTAACTGTCTTGTCCTATAGGACCCTGGTCTAACAGTGTTGTCCTATAGGACCCTGGTCTAACAGTGTTGTCCTATAGGACCCTGGTCCTAACAGTGTTGTCCTATAGGACCCTGGTCCTAACAGTGTTGTCCTATAGGACCCTGGTCTAACAGTGTTGTCCTATAGGACCCTGGTCTAACAGTGTTGTCCTATAGGACCCTGGTCCTAACAGTGTTGTCCTATAGGACCCTGGTCCTAACAGTGTTGTCCTATAGGACCCTGGTCCTAACTGTGTTGTCCTATAGGACCCTGGTCTAACAGTGTTGTCCTATAGGACCCTGGTCCTAACAGTGTTGTCCTATAGTACCCTGGTCTAACAGTGTTGTCCTATAGGACCC
Organism: Oncorhynchus mykiss; assembly: GCF_013265735.2. NCBI lineage: Eukaryota > Metazoa > Chordata > Actinopteri > Salmoniformes > Salmonidae > Oncorhynchus > Oncorhynchus mykiss. The sequence continues at coordinate 2,098,364 of NW_023493659.1, forward strand.
TGGTCCTAACAGTGTTGTCCTATAGGACCCTGGTCTAACAGTGTTGTCCTATAGGACCCTGGTCCTAACAGTGTTGTCCTATACGACCCTGGTCCTTACAGTGTTGTCCTCTAGGACCCTGGTCCTAACAGTATTGTCCTATAGGACCCTGGTCCTAAGAGTGTTGTCCTATAGGACCCTGGTCCTAACAGTGTTGTCCTATAGGACCCTGGTCTAACAGTGTTGTCCTATTGGAACCTGGTCCTTACAGTGTTGTCCTCTAGGACCCTGGTCCTAACAGTGTTGTCCTATAGGACCATGGTCCTAACAGTGTTGTCCTATAGGACCTTGGTCCTAACAGTGTTGTCCTATAGGACCCTGGTCCTAACAGTGTTGTCCTTTAGGACCCTGGTCCTAACAGTGTTGTCCTATAGGACCCTGGTCCTAACAGTGTTGTCCTATAGGACCCTGGTCCTAACAGTGTTGTCCTATAGGACCCTAGTCCTAACATTGTTGTCCTTTAGGACCCTGGTCCTAACAGTGTTGTCCTATAGGACCCTGTTCCTAACAGTGTTGTCCTTTAGGACCCTGGTCCTAAAAGTGTTGTCCTTTAGGACCCTGGTCCTAACAGTGTTGTCCTATGGACCCTGGTCCTAACAGTGTTGTCCTATAGGACCCTGGTCCTAGCTGTGTTGTCCTATAGGACACTGGTCTAACAGTGTTGTCCTATAGGACCCTGGTCCTAACAGTGTTGTCCTATAGGACCCTGGTCCTAACAGTGTTGTCCTTTAGGACCCTGGTCCTAACAGTGTTGTCCTTTAGGACCCTGGTCCTAACAGTGTTGTCCTATAGGACCCTGGTCCTAACAGTGTTGTCCTATAGGACCCTGGTCATAACAGTGTTGTCCTATAAGACCCTGGTCTAACAGTGTTGTCCTATTGGACCCTGGTCCTTACAGTGTTGTCCTCTAGGACCCTGGTCCTGACAGTGTTGTCCTATAGGACCCTGGTCCTAACAGTGTTGTCCTATAGGACACTGGTCCTAACAGTATTGTCCTTTAGGACCCTGGTCCTAACAGTGTTGTCCTTTAGGACCCTGGTCTTAACAGTGTTGTCCTATAGGACCCTGGTCCTAACAGTGTTGTCCTATAGGACCCTGGTCCTAACAGTGTTGTCCTTTAGGACCCTGGTCCTAACAGTGTTGTCCTATAGGACCCTGGTCCTAACAGTGTTGTCCTTTAGGACCCTGGTCCTAACAGTGTTGTCCTATAGGACGCTGGTCCTAACATTGTTGTCCTATAGGACCCTGGTCCTAACAGTGTTGTCCTATAGGACCCTGGTCCTAACAGTGTTGTCCTATAGGACCCTGGTTCTAACAGTGTTGTCTTATAGGACCCTGGTCCTAACTGTGTTGTCCTATAGGACCCTGGTCTAACAGTGTTGTCCTATAGGACCCTGGTCTATCAGTGTTGTCCTATAGGACCCTGGTCCTAACAGTGTTGTCCTATAGGACCCTGGTCCTAACAGTGTTGTCCTATAGGACCCTGGTCTAACAGTGTTGTCCTATAGGACCCTGGTCTAACAGTGTTGTCCTATAGGACCCTGGTCCTAACAGTGTTGTCCTATAGGACCCTGGTCCTAACAGTGTTGTCCTATAGGACCCTGGTCCTAACAGTGTTGTCCTATAGGACCCTGGTCCTAACAGTGTTGTCCTATAGGACCCTGGTCCTAATGATGTTGTCCATAGGACCCTGGTCCTAACAGTATTGTCCTATAGGGCCCTGGTCCTAACAGTGTTGTCCTATAGGACCCTGGTCCTAACAGTGTTGTCCTATAGGACCCTGGTCCTAACAGTGTTGTCCTACAGGACCCCGGTCCTAACAGTGTTGTCCTATAGGACCCTGGTCCTAACAGTGTTGTCCTATAGGACCCTGGTCCTAACAGTGTTGTCCTATAGGACCCTGGTCCTAACAGTGTTGTCCTATAGGACCCTGGTCCTAACAGTGTTGTCCTATAGGACCCTGGTCCTAACAGTGTTGTCCTATAGGACCCTGGTCCTAACAGTGTTGTCCTATAGGACCCTGGTCCTAATGATGTTGTCCTATAGGACCCTGGTCCTAACAGTGTTGTCCTATAGGACCCTGGTCCTAACAGTGTTGTCCTATAGGACCCTGGTCCTAACAGTGTTGTCCTATAGGACCCTGGTCCTAACAGTGTTGTCCTATAGGACCCTGGTCCTAACAGTGTTGTCCTATAGGACCCTGGTCCTAACAGTGTTGTCCTATAGGACCCTGGTCCTAACAGTGTTGTCCTACAGGACCCTGGTCCTAACAGTGTTGTCCTATAGGACCCTGTTCCTAACAGTGTTGTCCTTTAGGACCCTGGTCCTAAAAGTGTTGTCCTTTAGGACCCTGGTCCTAACAGTGTTGTCCTATGGACCCTGGTCCTAACAGTGTTGTCCTATAGGACCCTGGTCCTAACAGTGTTGTCCTATTGTACCCTGGTCCTAACAGTGTTGTCCTATAGGACCCTGGTCCTAGCTGTGTTGTCCTATAGGACACTGGTCTAACAGTGTTGTCCTATAGGACCCTGGTCTAACAGTGTTGTCCTATAGGACCCTGGTCCTAACAGTGCTGTCCTATAGGACCCTGGTCTAACAGTGTTGTCCTATAGGACCCTGGTCCTAACAGTGTTGTCCTATAGGACCCTGGTCCTAACAGTGTTGTCCTATAGGACCCTGGTCCTAACTGTGTTGTCCTATAGGACCCTGGTCTAACAGTGTTGTCCTATAGGACCCTGGTCCTAACAGTGTTGTCCTATAGGACCCTGGTCCTAACAGTGTTGTCCTATAGGACCCTGGTCCTAACAGTGTTGTCCTATAGTACCCTGGTCTAACAGTGTTGTCCTATAGGACCCTGGTCCTAACAGTGTTGTCCTATAGGACCCTGGTCTAACAGTGTTGTCCTATAGGACCCTGGTCCTAACAGTGTTGTCCTATAGGACCCTGGTCCTAACTGTGTTGTCCTATAGGACCCTGGTCTAACAGTGTTGTCCTATAGGACCCTGGTCCTAACAGTGTTGTCCTATAGTACCCTGGTCTAACAGTGTTGTCCTATAGGACCCTGGTCCTAACAGTGTTGTCCTATAGGACCCTGGTCTAACAGTGTTGTCCTATAGGACCCTGGTCCTAACAGTGTTGTCCTATACGACCCTGGTCCTTACAGTGTTGTCCTCTAGGACCCTGGTCCTAACAGTATTGTCCTATAGGACCCTGGTCCTAAGAGTGTTGTCCTATAGGACCCTGGTCCTAACAGTGTTGTCCTATAGGACCCTGGTCTAACAGTGTTGTCCTATTGGAACCTGGTCCTTACAGTGTTGTCCTCTAGGACCCTGGTCCTAACAGTGTTGTCCTATAGGACCATGGTCCTAACAGTGTTGTCCTATAGGACCTTGGTCCTAACAGTGTTGTCCTATAGGACCCTGGTCCTAACAGTGTTGTCCTTTAGGACCCTGGTCCTAACAGTGTTGTCCTATAGGACCCTGGTCCTAACAGTGTTGTCCTATAGGACCCTGGTCCTAACAGTGTTGTCCTATAGGACCCTAGTCCTAACATTGTTGTCCTTTAGGACCCTGGTCCTAACAGTGTTGTCCTATAGGACCCTGTTCCTAACAGTGTTGTCCTTTAGGACCCTGGTCCTAAAAGTGTTGTCCTTTAGGACCCTGGTCCTAACAGTGTTGTCCTATGGACCCTGGTCCTAACAGTGTTGTCCTATAGGACCCTGGTCCTAACAGTGTTGTCCTATTGTACCCTGGTCCTAACAGTGTTGTCCTATAGGACCCTGGTCCTAGCTGTGTTGTCCTATAGGACACTGGTCTAACAGTGTTGTCCTATAGGACCCTGGTCTAACAGTGTTGTCCTATAGGACCCTGGTCCTAACAGTGTTGTCCTATAGGACCCTGGTCCTAACAGTGTTGTCCTTTAGGACCCTGGTCCTAACAGTGTTGTCCTTTAGGACCCTGGTCCTAACAGTGTTGTCCTATAGGACCCTGGTCCTAACAGTGTTGTCCTATAGGACCCTGGTCATAACAGTGTTGTCCTATAGGACCCTGGTCTAACAGTGTTGTCCTATTGGACCCTGGTCCTCACAGTGTTGTCCTCTAGGACCCTGGTCCTGACAGTGTTGTCCTATAGGACCCTGGTCCTAACAGTGTTGTCCTATAGGACCCTGGTCCTAACAGTATTGTCCTTTAGGACCCTGGTCCTAACAGTGTTGTCCTTTAGGACCCTGGTCTTAACAGTGTTGTCCTATAGGACCCTGGTCCTAACAGTGTTGTCCTATAGGACCCTGGTCCTAACAGTGTTGTCCTTTAGGACCCTGGTCCTAACAGTGTTGTCCTATAGGACCCTGGTCCTAACAGTGTTGTCCTTTAGGACCCTGGTCCTAACAGTGTTGTCCTATAGGACCCTGGTCCTAACATTGTTGTCCTATAGGACCCTGGTCCTAACAGTGTTGTCCTATAGGACCCTGGTCCTAACAGTGTTGTCCTATAGGACCCTGGTCCTAACAGTGTTGTCCTATAGGACCCTGGTTCTAACAGTGTTGTCTTATAGGACCCTGGTCCTAACTGTCTTGTCCTATAGGACCCTGGTCTAACAGTGTTGTCCTATAGGACCCTGGTCTAACAGTGTTGTCCTATAGGACCCTGGTCCTAACAGTGTTGTCCTATAGGACCCTGGTCCTAACAGTGTTGTCCTATAGGACCCTGGTCTAACAGTGTTGTCCTATAGGACCCTGGTCTAACAGTGTTGTCCTATAGGACCCTGGTCTAACAGTGTTGTCCTATTGGACCCTGGTCCTCACAGTGTTGTCCTCTAGGACCCTGGTCCTGACAGTGTTGTCCTATAGGACCCTGGTCCTAACAGTGTTGTCCTATAGGACCCTGGTCCTAACAGTATTGTCCTTTAGGACCCTGGTCCTAACAGTGTTGTCCTTTAGGACCCTGGTCTTAACAGTGTTGTCCTATAGGACCCTGGTCCTAACAGTGTTGTCCTATAGGACCCTGGTCCTAACAGTGTTGTCCTATAGGACCCTGGTCCTAACTGTGTTGTCCTATAGGACCCTGGTCTAACAGTGTTGTCCTATAGGACCCTGGTCCTAACAGTGTTGTCCTATAGTACCCTGGTCTAACAGTGTTGTCCTATAGGACCCTGGTCCTAACAGTGTTGTCCTATAGGACCCTGGTCTAACAGTGTTGTCCTATAGGACCCTGGTCCTAACAGTGTTGTCCTATACGACCCTGGTCCTTACAGTGTTGTCCTCTAGGACCCTGGTCCTAACAGTATTGTCCTATAGGACCCTGGTCCTAAGAGTGTTGTCCTATAGGACCCTGGTCCTAACAGTGTTGTCCTATAGGACCCTGGTCTAACAGTGTTGTCCTATTGGAACCTGGTCCTTACAGTGTTGTCCTCTAGGACCCTGGTCCTAACAGTGTTGTCCTATAGGACCATGGTCCTAACAGTGTTGTCCTATAGGACCTTGGTCCTAACAGTGTTGTCCTATAGGACCCTGGTCCTAACAGTGTTGTCCTTTAGGACCCTGGTCCTAACAGTGTTGTCCTATAGGACCCTGGTCCTAACAGTGTTGTCCTATAGGACCCTGGTCCTAACAGTGTTGTCCTATAGGACCCTAGTCCTAACATTGTTGTCCTTTAGGACCCTGGTCCTAACAGTGTTGTCCTATAGGACCCTGTTCCTAACAGTGTTGTCCTTTAGGACCCTGGTCCTAAAAGTGTTGTCCTTTAGGACCCTGGTCCTAACAGTGTTGTCCTATGGACCCTGGTCCTAACAGTGTTGTCCTATAGGACCCTGGTCCTAGCTGTGTTGTCCTATAGGACACTGGTCTAACAGTGTTGTCCTATAGGACCCTGGTCCTAACAGTGTTGTCCTATAGGACCCTGGTCCTAACAGTGTTGTCCTTTAGGACCCTGGTCCTAACAGTGTTGTCCTTTAGGACCCTGGTCCTAACAGTGTTGTCCTATAGGACCCTGGTCCTAACAGTGTTGTCCTATAGGACCCTGGTCATAACAGTGTTGTCCTATAAGACCCTGGTCTAACAGTGTTGTCCTATTGGACCCTGGTCCTTACAGTGTTGTCCTCTAGGACCCTGGTCCTGACAGTGTTGTCCTATAGGACCCTGGTCCTAACAGTGTTGTCCTATAGGACACTGGTCCTAACAGTATTGTCCTTTAGGACCCTGGTCCTAACAGTGTTGTCCTTTAGGACCCTGGTCTTAACAGTGTTGTCCTATAGGACCCTGGTCCTAACAGTGTTGTCCTATAGGACCCTGGTCCTAACAGTGTTGTCCTTTAGGACCCTGGTCCTAACAGTGTTGTCCTATAGGACCCTGGTCCTAACAGTGTTGTCCTTTAGGACCCTGGTCCTAACAGTGTTGTCCTATAGGACGCTGGTCCTAACATTGTTGTCCTATAGGACCCTGGTCCTAACAGTGTTGTCCTATAGGACCCTGGTCCTAACAGTGTTGTCCTATAGGACCCTGGTTCTAACAGTGTTGTCTTATAGGACCCTGGTCCTAACTGTGTTGTCCTATAGGACCCTGGTCTAACAGTGTTGTCCTATAGGACCCTGGTCTATCAGTGTTGTCCTATAGGACCCTGGTCCTAACAGTGTTGTCCTATAGGACCCTGGTCCTAACAGTGTTGTCCTATAGGACCCTGGTCTAACAGTGTTGTCCTATAGGACCCTGGTCTAACAGTGTTGTCCTATAGGACCCTGGTCCTAACAGTGTTGTCCTATAGGACCCTGGTCCTAACAGTGTTGTCCTATAGGACCCTGGTCCTAACAGTGTTGTCCTATAGGACCCTGGTCCTAACAGTGTTGTCCTATAGGACCCTGGTCCTAATGATGTTGTCCATAGGACCCTGGTCCTAACAGTATTGTCCTATAGGGCCCTGGTCCTAACAGTGTTGTCCTATAGGACCCTGGTCCTAACAGTGTTGTCCTATAGGACCCTGGTCCTAACAGTGTTGTCCTACAGGACCCCGGTCCTAACAGTGTTGTCCTATAGGACCCTGGTCCTAACAGTGTTGTCCTATAGGACCCTGGTCCTAACAGTGTTGTCCTATAGGACCCTGGTCCTAACAGTGTTGTCCTATAGGACCCTGGTCCTAACAGTGTTGTCCTATAGGACCCTGGTCCTAACAGTGTTGTCCTATAGGACCCTGGTCCTAACAGTGTTGTCCTATAGGACCCTGGTCCTAACAGTGTTGTCCTATAGGACCCTGGTCCTAATGATGTTGTCTTATAGGACCCTGGTCTATAGAAGTGCAATAAGGTTGTAATAAGGTGTGACTGAGAGGAGCTACTTAGCAGCTATACCACACAGCCCTCAGAGATACAGATCAGCAACACACCCAGAGATAAAGAGTGTGTGTGTGTGTGTGTGTGTGTGTGTGTGTGTGTGTGTGTGTGTGTGTGTGTGTGTGTGTGTGTGTGTGTGTGTGTGTGTGTGTGTGTGTGTGAATCATTGACTGTTAATGGTATAATGAGTTATGTATTTCTCAGCTCAGGGTCATTCTCCTCTCCTCTCCTCTCCTCACCCCTCCCCTCCTCTCCTCACCCCTCCTCTCCCCTCCTCACCCCTCCTCTCCTCACCCCTCCTCACCCTTCCTCACCCCTCCTCTCCTCTCCTCTCCTCACCCCTCCTCTCCCCTCCCCTCCTCACCCTAACAGACAGAGAGTGAGGAGGGAGGGAAGGAAGACAGAGTACATGAAGTAGAGAAGTGGTTCTTACCCAACAGGTCGTTTTGAGGCATCCAATCCACCAACTTGGTATTGTTGCCTAGGTTACTGGGCGGAACCCCCGAGAACCTACAGTCAGACAGGGAAAGACAGAAAAACAGGTTAGACAGACAGAGAGGTAGATGGTTAGAGTGATGCCATGCGGTTTGATCTCTTACCCTACTGCTGGTTTCACTGTTCTACCTGCTAACACACCTGGTGTCCCAGGTCTAAATCAGGCCCTGATTAGAGGGGAACAATGACTGGTGTCCCAGGTCTAAATCAGCCCCTGATTAGAGGGGAATCACCCACCTGGTGTCCCAGGTCTAAATCAAGCCCTGAATAGAGGGGAATCACCCACCTGGTGTCCCAGGTCTAAATCAGGCCCTGATTAGAGGGAAGAATGACTGGTGTCCCAGGTCTAAACCAGGCCCTGATTAGAGGGAAGAATGACTGGTGTCCCAGGTCTAAACCAGGCCCTGATTAGAGGGAAGAATGACTGGTGTCCCAGGTCTAAATCAGGCCCTGATTAGAGGGGAACAATGAACATACAGCAGTGGAACTTCCAGGTCCAGATTTGAATTGGAGTGCAATACAGAGAAGTACAATCAAGAACACTTTCCACATTCTAGAATTGAATGGCAGTTGGAAAGAACAGACTCTAGCACCCAGCGGTGTTCTAGAACCCAGCGGTATCTGAACTAAATGACTACCGCCCCGTAGCACTCACTTCTGTCATCATGAAGTGCTTTGGGAGACTAGTCAAGGATCATATTACCTCCACCCTACCTGACACCCTTGACCCACTTCAATTTGCTTACCGCCCCAATAGGTCCACAGACGACGCAATCGCCATCACACTGCACACTGCCCTATCCCATCTGGACAAGAGGAATACCTATGTAAGAATGTTGTTCATTGACTATAGCTCAGCGTTCAACACCATAGTACCCTAAAAGCTCATCATTAAGCTGGAGGCCCTGGGTCTCAACCCCGCACTGTGCAACTGGGTCCTGGACTTCCTGACGGGCCGCCCCCAAGGTGGTGAGGGTAGGTAACAACATCTCCACCCCTCTGATCCTCAACACTTAGGCCCCACAAGGGTGCATTCTCAGCCCCCTCCTGACTGCGTGACCATGCACGCCTCTAACTCAATCATCAAGTTTGCAGACAACGCTACAGTGGTAGGCCGGATCACCAACAACGACGAGACGGCCTACAGGGAGGAGGAAAACAACCTCTCACTCACCGACAACAAAACAAAGGAGATGATCGTGGACTCCAGACAAACTGAAATGGTCCACCCACACAGACAGGGTGGTGAAGAAGGCGCAACAACCTCAGAAGGCTGAAGAAATTTGGCTTGTCACCTAAAACCCTCACACACTTATACAGATGCACAATCGAGAGCATCCTGTAGGGCTGTATCACCGCCCACAACCACAGGGCTCTCCAGAGGGAAGTGATGTCTGCACAATGCATCACCGGGGGCTAAACTACCTGCCCTCCCAGGACACCTCACCACCCGATGTCACAGGAAGGCCAAAAAGATCGCCAAGGACATCAACCACCCGAGCCACTGCCTGTTCACCCCGCTATCATCCAGAAGGTGAGGTCAGTACAGGTGCATCAAAGCAGGGACCGAGAGACTGAAAAACAGCTTCTATCTGAAGGCCATCAGACTGTTAAACAGCCATCACTAACATAGAGAGGCTGCTGCCAACATACAGACTCAAAATCATTGGCCACTTTAATACATGGATCACTTGTCACTTTAATAATGTTTACATATCTTGCATTACTCATCTCATATGTATATACTGTATTTATACCATCTACTGCATCTTGCCTATGCCGCTCTGTACCATTACTCATCTCATATGTATATACTGTTTTTTATACCATCTACTGCATCTTGCCGATGCCGCTCGGCCATCACTCATCTATATATTTATTTATATGTACATATTCTCATTCACCTCTTTAGATGTGTGTGTATTAGGTAGTTGTTGGGGAATTGTTAGATTACTTGTTAGATATTACTGCACGGTGAGGAACTAGAAGCACAAGCATTTCTCTACACTCAGCATTAACACCTGCTAACCATGTGACCAATAACATCTGCTTACCATGTGACCAATAACATCTGCTAACCATGTGACCAATAACATCTGCTAACCGCGTGACCAATAACATCTGCTAACCATTTGACCAATAACATCTGCTAACCATGTGACCAATAACATCTGCTAACCATGTGACCAATAACATCTGCTAACCACGTGACCAATAACATCTGCTAACCATGTGACCAATAACATCTGCTAACCATGTGACCAATAACATCTGCTAACCACGTGACCAATAACATCTGCTAACCATGTGACCAATAACATCTGCTAACCATGTGACCAATAACATCTGCTAACCATGTGACCAATAACATCTGCTAACCACGTGACCAATAACATCTGCTAACCATGTGACCAATAACATCTGCTAACCATGTGACCAATAACATCTGCTAACCATGTGACCAATAACATCTGCTAACCATGTGACCAATTACATCTGCTAACCACGTGACCAATAACATCTGCTAACCATGTGACCAATAACATCTGCTAACCATGTGACCAATAACATCTGCTAACCATGTGACCAATAACATCTGCTAACCATGTGACCAATAACATCTGCTAACCATGTGACCATTAACATCTGCTAACTATGTGACCATTAACATCTGCTAACCATGTGACCAATAACATCTGCTAACCATGTATACGTGACCAATAAAATTCCCTCCTGATTAAGGTCAGGATTGGGTAATAGTATCTGATCCTAGATCTGTAGCTAGGGGGTAATAGTCTCTTATCCTCGATCTGTAGATAGGGGGTAATAGTCTCTGATCCTAGATCTGTAGCTAGGGGGTAATAGTCTCTGATCCTAGATCTGTAACTAGGGGGTAATAGTCTCTGATCCTAGATCTGTAACTAGGGGGTAATAGTCTCTGATCCTAGATCTGTAGCTAGGGGGTAATAGTCTCTGATCCTAGATCTGTAGCTAGGGGGTAATAGTCTCTGATCCTAGATCTGTAGCTAGGGGGTAATAGTATCTGATCCTAGATCTGTAGCTAGGGGGTAATAGTCTCTGATCCTAGATCTGTAGCTAGGGGGAAAGTACTTAAGAGTCTCTGCTACATGACTAAATGGCTTCAGTGTTTCTGACCTGAGAGCTGAGAGATACTGTGAGAAACTCCTCTGTCACTGCAGACACACTGGGACATTTGTATGCATTCATTATCTCCCTCTCTCTCCCTCTTCCTCCTCCTCCCACTCCTCTACCTCTCTCTCCCTCTTCCCCCCTCAGCCCACAACAAACCCACAATTCACCAGGCAACCAATCAATGTTTCACTTCATATGTCTCTTTCTCTCTGTCTCTCTCTCTCTGTCTCTCTCTCTCTCTCTCTCTCTCTCTCTTTAACGAATCCCCTGCTGCATCATTCTCACCTTCACTCATTAAAAAACGACATGATGACACACACACACACACACACAAATATAGGAGGCAGTAACCACACAGCAGGTTTTTAAAACCATTGAGGGTTCCAATATAAACTCTCCTGATGACATCACAACACACCAGGGGGTGTATTAATCAATTCAAATCAAACTTTATTTGTGACATGCGGCGAATACAACCCAAGTATAGACCTGACCGTGAAATGCTGACTTTACAAGCCCTTAACCAACAGGTGTAGACCTGACCGTGAAATGCTGACTTTACAAGCCCTTAACCAACAGGTGTAGACCTGACCGTGAAATGCTTACTTTACAAGCCCTTAACCAACAGGTGTAGACCTCACAGTGAAATGCTGACTTTACAAGCCCTTAACCAACAGGTGTAGACCTGACCGTGAAATGCTTACTTTACAAGCCCTTAACCAACAGGTGTAGACCTGACCGTGAAATGCTTACTTTACAAGCCCTTAACCAACAGGTGTAGACCTGACCGTGAAATGCTTACTTTACAAGCCCTTAACCAACAGGTGTAGACCTCACAGTGAAATGCTGACTTTACAAGCCCTTAACCAACAATGCAGTTCAAGAAGAGTTAAGAAAATATTTTCACAAATAAACTAAAGTTACGAGGTTATATACAGGAGGTACCGGTACTGAGTCAGTGTGCAGGTTAGAGGTCATTTGTACATGTAGGTAGGGGTGAAGTCACAAGCAGTGTACTAGCAGTGTAAAAAACAAATAGAGGGAGGGGTGGCCATTTGATTAATTGTTCAGGAGACTTATGGCTTGGTGGTAAGAAGCTGTTAAGGAGCCTTTTGGTCCTAGACTTGGCATTCTGGTACCGCTTGCAGTGCGGTAGCAGAGAAAACAGTCTATAACTTGGGCGACTGGAGTCTCTGACAATTTTATGGGCTTTCCTCTGATACCGCCTATTATATAGGTCCTGGATGGCAGGAAGCTTGGTCCCAGTGATGTACTGGGCTGTACGCACTGCCCTCTGTAGCGCCTTATGGTCAGATGCAGAGCAGTTGTCATACCAGGCGGTGATGCAACCAGTCAGGATGCTTTCGATGGTGCAGCTGTAGAACTTTTTGAGGATCTGAGAGGGAAAAGGTTTTGTCGTGCCCTCTTCATGACTGTCTTGGTGTGTTTGGACCATGATAGTTTGTTGGTGATGTGGACGCCAAGGAACTTGAAACTCTCAACCTGCTCCATTACAGCCCCGTCAATGTTAATAGGGGCCTGTTTGGCCCGCCTTTTCCTGTAGTCCACGATCAGCTCCTTTGTCTTGCTCACATTGAGGGAGAGGTTGTTGTCCTGGCACCACACTGCCAGGTCTCTGACCTCCTCCCTATAGGCTGTCTCATCGTTGTCGGTGATCAGACCTACCACTGTTGTGTCGTCAGCAAATGTAATGATGGTGTTGGAGTCGTGTTTGGCCACGCAGTCATGAGTGAACAGGGAATACAGAAGGGGACTAAGTACACACGCTTGAGGGAACCCAGTGTTGAGGATCAGCGTGGCAGACGTGGCAGACATGTTGTTGCCTACCTTCACCACCTGGGGCCAGCCCGTCAGGAAGTCTAGGACCCAGTTGCAGAGGGAGGTGTTTAGATCCAGGGTCCTTAGCTTAGTGATGAGCTTCGTGGGCACTATGGTGTTGAACGCTGAGCTGTAGTCAATGAACAGCATTCTCACATAGGTGGTACTTTTGTCCAGGTGGGAAAGGGCAGTGTGGAGTGCAATAGAGATTGCGTCATCTGTGGATCTGTTGGAGCGGTATGCGAATTGGAGTGGGTCTAGGATATCCGGGATGATGGTGTGGATGTGAGCCATGACCAGCCTTTCAAAGCACTGCATGGCTACCGACGTGAGTGCTTTGGGCGGTAATCATTTAGGCAGGTTACTTTAGCTTTCTTGAGCACAGGGACTATGGTGGAAACATGTAGGTATTACAGACTCGGCCAGGGAGATGTTGGAAATGTCAGTGAAAAGACACTTGACAGTTGGTCAGTGCATGCTTTGAGTACATGTCCTGGTATTCCGTCTGGCCCCGCGGCTTTGTGAATGTTGACCTGTTTAATTGCTCACATCGGCTTCTGAGACCATTGTCACACAGTCTTCCAGAACAGCTAGCGCTCTCGTGCATGCTTCAGTGTTGCTTGCCTCGAAGTGAGCATAAAAGGCATTTAACTCATCTGGTAGGTTCGCATCACTGGGCAGCTCGCGTCTGGGTTTCCCTTTGTAGTCTGTAATAGTTTTTAAGCCCTGCCATATCTGACGGGCGTCAGAGCCAGTGTAGTAGGATTAAATCTTAGTCCTGTATTGAAGCTTTGCTTGTTTTATGGTTCGTCTGAGGGCATAGCGGGATTTCTTATAAGCGTCCGGATTAGTGTCCCGTTCCTTGAGAGCGGCAGCTCTAGCCTTTAGCTCAGTGCGGATGTTTCCTGTAATCCATGGCTTCTGGTTGGGGTATGTACGTACAGTCGCTGTGCGGACGACGTCGTCAATGTATTTATTGATGAAGCCGATGACTGAGGTGGTGTACTCCTCAATGCCATCGGAAGGATCCCGGAACCTATTCCAGGCTGTGCGAGCAAAACAGTCCTGTATTGTAGCCTCCTCGTCATCTGACCACTTCCGTTTTGAGCAAGTCACTGGTACTTCCTGCTTTAGTTTTCGCTTGTAATCAGGAATCAGCAGGATAAAATGATGCTCAGATTTGCCAGAAGGAGGGCGAGGGAGAGCTTTGTACACGTCTCTGTATGTGGAGTAAAGGTGGTCTAGTGGTTTTTGTTTGCCTGCATTAAAGTCCCCGGCCACTAGGAGCGCCACTTCTGGGTGAGCATTTTCTTCTTTGCTTATGGCCCTATAGAGTTGGTTGAGTGCTAGTCTTAGTGCCAGCATTGGTCTGTGGTGGTAAATAGACGGCTATGAATAATATAGATGACAACTCTCTTGGTAGATAGTGTTGGTCTACAGCTTATCATAAGGTACTCTACCTCAGGTGAGGTATTGTAGTCTATATAGGGAATAGGGTTTTGACTAGACATATTGTAGTCTATATAGGGAATAGGGTTCTGACCAGACATATTGTAGTCTATATAGGGAATAGGGTTCTGACCAGACATATTAGGTGTAGATGATAGAGAATACAGATGAACAGGGGGTCGTGACCAGCCTCACACTCCAGTACAGTAAGTGATAGAGAATATAGATGACCAGCCTCACACTCCAGTACAGTAGGTGGTAGAGAATATAGATGAACAGGGGCTGTGACCAGCCTCACACTCCAGTACAGTAGGTGATAGAGAATATAGATGAACAGGGGGCTGTGACCAGCCTCACACTCCAGTACAGTAGGAGATAGATAGATAATATAGATTAACAGGGGGTCGTGACAAGCCTCACACTCCAGTACAGTAGGTGGTAGAGAATATAGATGAACAGGGGCTGTGACCAGCCTCACACTCCAGTACAGTAGGTGATAGAGAATACAGATAAACAGGGGGTCGTGACCAGCCTCACACTCCAGTACAGTAGGTGATAGAGAATACAGATAAACAGGGGGTCGTGACCAGCCTCACACTCCAGTACAGTAGGTGGTAGAGAATATAGATGAACAAGGGGCTGTGACCAGCCTCACACTCCAGTACAGTAGGAGGTAGAGAATATAGATGAACAGGGGCTGTGACCAGCCTCACACTCCAGTAAAGTAGGTGATAGATAAAGAATATAGATGAACAGGGGGCTGTGACCAGCCTCACACTCCAGTACAGTAGGTGATAGATTGAGAATATAGATGAACAGGGGGCTGTGACCAGCCTCACACTCCAGTACAGTAGGTGGCGGTGTATCCACCTTTCAGTTGGTTGCGATCCACCAATAGAAATGTAAAGAAGAAAAAGAAGAAGAAGGACAGGTGAAAGCAATATGGTGGAAGCTGAACATTGGCTCAGAAATATAACACAGCCGTCTTCAAATCAAAAGTCATTTTATTTGGTCACATACACGTGTCCTACAGATGTTATTACAGTCCTACAGTCCTACAGATGTTATTGGGGTGTCTACAGTCCTACAGATGTTATTGGGGTTAGGGTTAGGGTTAGGGTTAGGGTTAGGGTTCTACAGTCAATGTGTTGATAGAACTTTAGTCACATTTTCCTCATATTTGCTTTGTTAAAATCCCCAGCTGCAATAAAAGCAGCCTCAGGATATGTTGTTTCCAGTTCGCATAAAGTCCATTGTAGTTCCTTGAGGGCCGTTGTGGTATCGGCTTGAAGGGGAATATACACGGCTGTGACAATAACTGAAGAGAATTATCTTGGGAGGTAATACGGTCGGCATTTGATTGTGAGGGATTCTAGGTCAGGTGAACAAAAGGACTTGAGTTTCTGTACGTTATCACAATCACATCATGAGTAGTTAATCATGAAACATACACCCCCACCTTTCTTCTTCCCAGAGAGTTCTTTATTCCTGTCTGCCCGATGAACTGAGAACCCAGCTGGCTGTATGGATAGGGACAGTATATCCGGAGAGAGCCATGATTCCCTGAAACAGAGGATATTACAGTCCTTGATCTTTCTCTGGAAGGAGATCCTCGCCCTGAGCACGTCTACTTTATTGTCCAGAGACTGAACATTAGCGAGTAATATACTCAGAAGCGGTGAACGGTGTGCCCGCCTCCTGAGTCGGACTAGAAGTCAACTCTGAATACCTCTTCTCCGACGGTAGTGTCTTGGAGCAGACACTGGAATACGTTAAATTGCCCGGGGAGGGGGGTACGAACAAAGGATCCAATTCGGGAAAGTTGTATTCCTGGTTGTACGTAATATCACAAACAAACAACATTTTGGGCTGATAATGTAAGAAATAACAAAATACTGCCAAGTTGTGTAGGAGCAGAAGAGCCTCATGTCTGTCTGTTGTCATCTTGTTTACCTTGAAGACGGTTTCTAGCTTCTAGCCAACGTTGCCGTATTTTGTAATTTTTTTTGTTTTTTCTTAAATTATTTGCTCAGAACGTTTCTTGAATTATTACCTGCAACCCGGAAATTAACTGTTGAATATTAGATTGGAGCCACTCACCAGCCACTCACCAGCCACTCACCAGCCACTCACCAGCAACTTACCAGCCACTCACCAGCCACTCACCAGCCACTCACCAGCAACTTACCAGCCACTCACCAGCCACTCACCAGCCACTCACCAGCCACTCACCAGCAACTTACCAGCCACTCACCAGCCACTCACCAGCCACTCACCAGCCACTCACCAGCCACTCACCAGCCACTCACCAGCAACTTACCAGCCACTCACCAGCCACTCACCAGCCACTCACCAGCATTTCAAACAGGCTTCCCTGAATTGGATCCTTTGTTTGTGTCACACCCTGATCTGTTTCACCTGTCTTTGTGCTTGTCTCCATCCCCATCCAGGTGTCACACCCTGATCTGTTTCACCTGTCTTTGTGCTTGTCTCCATTCAGGTGTCACACCCTGACCTGTTTCACCTGTCTTTGTGCTTGTCTCCATCCCCATCCAGGTGTCACACCCTGATCTGTTTCACCTGTCTTTGTGCTTGTCTCCATCCAGGTGTCACACCCTGATCTGTTTCACCTGTCTTTGTGCTTGTCTCCATCCAGGTGTCACACCCTGATCTGTTTCACCTGTCTTTGTGCTTGTCTCCATCCAGGTGTCACACCCTGATCTGTTTCACCTGTCTTTGTGCTTGTCTCCATCCAGGTGTCACACCCTGATCTGTTTCACCTGTCTTTGTGCTTGTCTCCATCCAGGTGTCACCCATCTTCCCCATTATCCCCGGTGCATTTATACCTGTGTTCTCTGTTTGTTTTATCCCCGGTGCATTTATACCTGTGTTCTCTGTTTGTTTTATCCCCGGTGCATCTCTGTTTGTCTGTTGCCAGTTTGTCTTGTCTCGTCTACCAGCGTTTTTTCCTTTACTGTTTTTTGTTTGTTAGTTCCTGTTTTCTAGTTCTCCTGGTTTTCGACCATTCTGCCTGCCCTGACCCTGAGCCTGCCGACTATTCTGTACCTCTTGGCACTGCCCTGGATTACTGACCCCTGCCTGCCCTGACCCTGAGCCTGCCGACTATTCTGTACCTCTTGGCACTGCCCTGGATTACTGACCCCTGCCTGCCCTGACCCTGCCTGCCTGCCGTTGTCACGTTGCTATAAGGGATCGGGAGACAGGCGCAGGAATGCGTAATAGGGGATTTTATTGACCCAAATTACAGCGTGCCGTGTGAAGGCACGGGGACGAAGACCAAACAAACACGTATTCAAAACACAGGGTTGAAACCCAAACAAAAGAGCGAAGAGTACCTCGAATAAAGACACGGGGCGTACAAACCACACGGGATGAAACCCGTAATCATCTGCACAGTACAAGTGGCAGGAAAGCCAGACCAACACAGCACAGGTACTCACACGACCAACGGAAAATGTAACAATAAATCAAATCAAAATGTATTTGTCACATACACATGGTTAGCAGATGTTGATCAGGCTGTTGATTAGAGTTGATCAGGCTGTTGATTGTGGCCTGTGGAATGTTGTCCCACTCCTCTTTAATGGCTGTGTGAAGTTGATATTGTCGGGAACTGGAACACGTTGTCGTAACACGTACAGATCCTTGCGATATGGGGCCATGTATTATCATGCTGAAACATGAGGTGATGGCGGCGGATGAATGGCACGACAATGGGCCTCAAATTTAGGCCGTTCGCCCACAAAACGCCATGCATCTCTCTCTCTCTCTCTCTCTCTCTCTCTCTCTCTCTCTCTCTCTCTCTCTCTCTCCCCCCCTCCCTCCCTCCCTCCCTCCCTCCATCCATCCCTCCCTCCCTCCCTCCGTCTCTCTCAGCTACATGTCTGTGAATGGGGACCGGTGGAAATCTTGGTAAATGATTAAACTAGATAAGATAGAATGGGTCACCATAATGACCCTTGGAATCACAGGCATTTTCACACACACACAGTATCAGTAAGAGTACTGGTCAATGATCACTGTGTCAACAGGAGTTCTGGTCCAGGATCAGTGTGTCAGTAGGAGTTCTGGTTCAGTGTGTTAGTAGAAGTTCTGGTCAGGATCAGTGTGTCAGTAGGAGTTCTAGTCCAGGATCAGAGTCAGTAGGAGTTCTGGTCCAGGATCAGTGTCAGTAGGAGTTCTGGGCCAGGATCTGTGTCAGTAGGAGTTCTGGTCCAGGATCAGTGTCAGTAGGAGTTCTGCGTCAGGATCAGTGTGTCAGTAGGAGTTCTGGTCCAGTTCTGGTCCAGGATCAGTGTCAGTAGGAGTTCTGGTCCAGTTCTGGTCCAGGATCAGTGTCAGCAGGAGTTCGGCATCAGGATCAGTGTGTCAGTAGGAGTTCTGGTCCAGTTCTGGTCCAGGATCAGTGTGTCAGTAGGAGTTCTGGTCCAGTAATAGTCCAGGATCAGTGTATCAATAGGGGTTCTGGTCCAGGATCAGTGTCAGTAGGAGTTCTGGTCCAGTTCTGGTCCAGGATCAGTAGGAGTTCTTCTTTTACCAGTCTGTTTCTGGCTTTAACCATTAACCAGTCTGTTTCAGGCTTTAACCAGTATGTTTCATGCTTTAACCAGTCTGTTTCAGGGTTTAACCATTAACCAGTCTGTTTTAGGCTTTAACCATTAACCAGTCTGTTTCTGGCTTTAACCAGTCTGTTTCAGGCTTTAACCAGTCTGTTTCATGCTTTAACCAGTCTGTTTCAGGCTTTTACCATTAACCAGTCTGTTTCAGGCTTTAACCTTTAACCAGTCTGTTTCAGGCTTTAACCAGTCTGTTTCAGGCTTTAACCAGGCTGTTTCTGGCTTTAACCAGTCTGTTTCAGGCTTTAACCATTAACCAGTCTGTTTCAGGCTTTAACCAGGCTGTTTCTGGCTTTAACCAGTCTGTTTCAGGCTTTAACCATTAACCAGTCTGTTTCAGGCTTTAACCATTAACCAGTCTGTTTCAGGCTTTAACCAGTCTGTTTCAGGCTTTAACCAGTCTGTTTCAGGCTTTAACCATTAACCAGTCTGTTTCAGGCTTTAACCAGTCTGTTTCAGGCTTTAACAAGTCTGTTTCAGGCTTTAACCATTAACCAGTCTGTTTCAGGCTTTAACCAGTCTGTTTCAGGCTTTAACCATTAACCAGTCTGTTTCAGGCTCTAACCAGTCTGTTTCAGGCTTTAACCATTAACCAGTCTGTTTCAGGCTCTAACCAGTCTGTTTCAGGCTTTAACCAGTCTGTTTCAGGCTTTAACCATTAACCAATCTTTTTCAGGCTTTAACCATTAACCAGTCTGTTTCAGGCTTTAACCAGTCTGTTTCAGGCTCTAACCAGTCTGTTTCAGGCTTTAACCAGTCTGTTTCAGGCTTTAACCATTAACCAATCTTTTTCAGGCTTTAACCATTAACCAGTCTGTTTCAGGCTTTAACCAGTCTGTTTCAGGCTTTAACCAGTCTGTTTCAGGCTTTAACCAGTCTGTTTCAGGCTTTTACCATTAACCAGTCTGTTTCAGGCTTTAACCATTAACCAGTCTGTTTCAGGCTTTAACCAGTCTGTTTCTGGCTTTAACCAGTCTGTTTCTGGCTTTAACCAGGCTGTTTCTGGCTTTAACCAGTCTGTTTCAGGCTTTAACCATTAACCAGTCTGTTTCTGGCTTTAACCAGTCTGTTTCTGGCTTTAACCAGTCTGTTTCTGGCTTTAACCAGTCTGTTTCAGGCTTTAACCATTAACCAGTCTGTTTCTGGCTTTAACAAGTCTGTTTCTGGCTTTAACCAGGCTGTTTCTGGCTTTAACCAGTCTGTTTCAGGCTTTAACCATTAACCAGTCTGTTTCTGGCTTTAACCATTAACCAGTCTGTTTCTGGCTTTAACCATTAACCAGTCTGTTTCTGGCTTTAACCAGTCTGTTTCTGGCTTTAACCAGTCTGTTTCTGGCTTTAACCAGTCTGTTTCTGGCTTTAACCAGTCTGTTTCTGGCTATCTGGAAACTAAACTATATCCCACTGAATGACTAGGCCTGTGTCCTCAATGGCACCCTAATACTGCGTTCGGGAAGTATTCACAGCCTTTTAAATTACAGCCTGAATTTGATATGGATTAAATGTACATGTTATGCCACTGATATACTCTCTCTCTCACAATACCCCGTAATGGAGAAAAAAAAGTGGAATTATGTTTTTTAGAATTTTTGACAAATTGATAAAAAATGAAAGGCTGAAATGTCTTCAAGCCTAAATAAGTTCAGGAGAAAAAATGTGCTTAAAAGTCACATAATAAATTGCATGGACTCACTCTGTGTGCAATAACAGTGTTTATCATTCATTTTGAATAACTACCTCATCTCTGTACCCCACACATGCAAGTAGGGTCCCTCAGTCAAGCAGTGAATTTCAAACACAGATTCAACCACAAATACCAGGGAGGTTTTCCACTGCCTTGCATCCTATCGGTAGATGGGTAAAAAAACAAACAGACATTGAATATCCATTTGAGTTATTAATTACACTTTAGCTGCTGTATCAATACACCCAGTCACTACGAAGATACAGGCGTCCTTCCTAACTCAGTTGCCGGAGAGGAAGGAAACCGCTCAGAGATTTAACCATGAGACCTATGGTGACTTTAAAACAGTTACAGAGTTTAATGGCTGTTATAGGAGAAAACTGAGGATGGATCAACAACATTGTAGTTACTCCACAATACTAACCTGTCCACCCCCAGAAAACATGGTTCAGTCTGCTGTCCCCCAGAAAACAGACATATTAACCTCAGTCCACCACCCTGGGGTAGGGGTAAACTGGTAGACAAATTAACCTTTCACTGGGACAATAAAACACAAGGCCAAATAAACACTGGAGTTGCTTATTACCAAGACGACACAGAACGTTTCCCGAGTGGCCTAGTTACAGTTTTGACTTTTTTGTGTCTTGAAAATCTATGGCAAGACATGAAAATGTCTGTCTGCGCAATGATCAACAACCAACTTTAAAGAGTTTAAATAATCATAAAAACACTAATGGGCAAATATTAGATGGCTCTGCTCAGCGTTCTGAGAAGGGAGAACCACGTATGTAACCACGGTTACTACTGCCTCAACCACACTGGAAAGTGCTAAATTACCCTCCCACCTTTCTGCCCAAGCAGCAGAACTCTTTGCACTCACTAGAGATGGCATATTAGCTAAAGGCCAGTCTGCTACCATCTATACAGATAGCAGATATGCCTTTGGTGGGGTACATGATTTTGGGTACTCTGTGGAAACAGCGCGGCTTCCTGACCTCCTCTGGTCAGACAATCTCTCATTTAAACCTTGTTAATAACTTACTAAAGGCTATTTTGCTCCCATCTGAAGTTGTTGTTTGTAAGTGCATCACTCATGCTAACTCTTCCGATTCTGTCTCCAAAGGTAACGCTATGGCTGACTTGGTAGCTAAGGCAGAGCCTGTCTCCGTGGAGACCCCATCTGTGTTACAGATGGTTTCACTTCCTGATCATAACATCCTCATCCTCCGTGTGAGTCCTGTTGAGTTAAGGAAGCGGAAACACCTATGTTCATATGACCAGGTGCAGAAACTCTGGCTGGGCTCCTGGCTGGGCTCCTGGCTGGGCTCCTGGCTGGGCCTCTGGTTGGGCTCCTGGCTGGGCCTCTGGCTGGTCTCCTGGCTGGGCCTCTGGCTGGGCCCCTGGCTGGGCCCCTGGCTGGGCCTCTGGCTGGGCCCCTGGCTGGGCCCCTGGCTGGGCTCCTGGCTGGGCTCCTGGCTGGGCCTCTGGCTGGGCTCCTGGCCAGTCTACCAGTCTTACCACTGTTCATGTTTCCCCTACATAGCTAAGTTGTCACATGGTGAGGGTCATGTGTCAAAGGGGGGAGTTGTTGATTTTGTAAATACATTTTGGTTTGCACCTGGGTTTTCTGTGTTTGCAATTTTGTGCAAAAATGTGTTTGACTAACAACAAGGAAGAGAGATTCTGATGCCGGCTCATCTGACCCCTGAAGGACCATTTGAACACATAATGATGGATTTTATTGAACTCTCTCCTTGTCAGGGTTACAAATATTGTCTGGTGATAGTGGATGCCTTCTCCAATGGGGTAGAGGCGTTCCCCTGTTGACATTCCACTGCTATGGCTATGGGGCAGCAGGGAAGCCTAGTGGTCAGAGCGTTGGACTTGTAATCAAAAAGGTTGCTAGATCGAGTCCCCGAGCTGACAAGGTAAAAATCTGTCGTTCTGCCCCCTGAACAAGGCAGTTAACCCACTGTTCCTAGACCAGTTAACCCACTGTTCCACTGTTCCTAGACCAGTTAACCCACTGTTCCTAGACCAGTTAACCCACTGTTCCTAGACCAGTTAACCCACTGTTCCTAGACCAGTTAACCCACTGTTCCTAGACCAGTTAACCCGCTGTTCCTAGACCAGTTAACCCACTGTTCCCCTGAACAAGGCAGTTAACCCACTGTTCCTAGGCCAGTTAACCCACTGTTCTTGGGCCAGTTAACCCACTGTTCCACTGTCCCTAGGCCAGTTAACCCACTGTTCCAAGGCCGTCATTGAAAATAATAATTTGTTCTTAACTGACTTGCCTGGTTAAATCAAATGGCAGAGGTCAAGGATCTCCTGAGAGAGATCCATCCCAAGGTGGGGGTTACCATCGGCTACGAAAACCAACTGACATTTACTCCTGAGGTGCCGACCTGTTGCACCCTCTAGAACCAAATCAAATCCTAAACCCTATTGAGCATCTGTGGGGCATCCTCAAACGGAAGGTGGAGGAGTACAAGGTCTCTAACATCCACCAGCTCCGTGATGTCGTCATGGAGGAGTGGAAGAGGACTCCAGTGGCAACCTGTGAAGCTCTGCTGAACTCCATGCCCAAGAGGGTTAAGGCAGTGCTGGTGGTGGCAACACAAAATATTGACACTTTGGGCCCAATTTGGACATTAATGGCTGTGTGTTTACACAAATCTACACAAATCTACACTGTTATACAAGATGTACACTCACTACTTTACATTGTAGCAAAGTGTCATTTCTTCAGTGTTGTCACATGAAAAGATATACTCAAATATTTACAAAAATGTGAGGGGTGTACTCACTTTTGTGATATACTGTAGATCCTGTGTACAAGAACCTGTTCTGATCCAACCCTAACTAACCCCATTCAGAACCTGTTCTGATCCAACCCCGACGAACCCCATTCAGAACCTGTCCTGATCCAACCCCGACGAACCCCATTCAGAACCTGTCCTGATCCAACCCCGACGAACCCCATTCAGAACCTGTTCCGATCCAACACCGACAAACCCCATTCAGAACCTGTCCTGATCCAACCCCGACGAACCCCATCCAGAACCTGTCCTGAATCAACCCCGACGAACCCCAATCAGAACCTGTTCCGATCCAACCCTGACAAACCCCATTCAGAACCTGTCCTGATCCAACCCCGACGAACCCCAATCAGAACCTGTTCTGATCCAACCCCTGTGGGAATGTCAACATGTGTTAATCCTAGTGTCTTCCCAACAGGAAGTAGCTGGAAGAAGGGAACATGTAGCTCAGGAAACCCTGTTTAGACTGAGAGTGGGGCACACAATTGTTGACGCGGAAAACTGACTATCGTTCTCCTCATCGATTTGGCACAGCAACATTTACTGATTGGATCTGTGGTTATCAAGCCTGTCTCTACCTACCAACACATTGGACAGGGTGCTGTATTTTCGGTAAACTAAACATCTCCCTTGTGGTAATGCATAAAACTAGCTCCTCCACTCCAAGCAGGTTACGATTAATTAAGAGAGGCATCTCGCAATCCCAATGATGTCCCCAGTGACTCGCGACGATCCTCAAAATTGCCCGTGGGTTAATCCCCTGGTATGGGGCATCGGAGAACGCACATGAGTTGGATCGGTTAGAATATCATTTGGAATCCATGGTAAATTTAACCACTTCAGGGTTTTCAATTATAAGACCAGAGTTGCAAATTGACTATCAGAAAGAGAAGAAGACAGGAGGGAACATTGTCTTCATACGTGAATGTGTCTGTACCTATTCTAAACCATGTGAATGTGTCTTTACCTATCCTAAACCATGTGAAGGGATGGCGTGATTATTGGGGAACCAATTACTTGTCTCCACAATGTCTGTGCGCCAGTCACTCCCTCCTTTGGCCTGGGGATAAGGTTTGAGACAAGATGTGTGTGGTAGTGTCTGGAACCACTGTATGTCACCTCTGATGTTACACCTATCCTGGGGTAGTGTATGACCTAGAGGCTCACTCCCCTCACTGTGATGTGTGGGGTAGTGTATGACCTAGAGGCTCACTCCCCTCACTGTGATGTGTGGGGTAGTGTCTGGAACCACTGTATGTCCTCTCTGATGTTGCACCTATCCTGGGGTAGTGTATGACCTAGAGGCTCACTCCCCTCAGTGAACTTGTCCATTAGAGGGGTCAAGAAGGGGTTTTACTGGAGATGGGAGTATCTGGAGTTGACAATTGATTTATGCCATAGACTGAGTTGGTGTTTCTGTGCTATGAAGTACCAGGGACGAGACCGGAGCCTCGTCTCAGGGGCCAAACTGAACAATAAAAACAGTCTTCATAGCAAATGCTATCGGTCTGCGTGATACTCCTTTCTCATTTATCAAGTCCCACCTTGTGACCCATTCCACACGTCTGTTGTTTGTCATGTAGACTGAGGGGTGGATCTTTGCTATAAAATATTTTTTGTAGCCTTTGTGTCGTGGCTCTCAAGGAATCCTCTGATTCTGATTGGTTCGTCTGTTGTCCAACACATTCGTCGACCAGCCAATCGCTACTGCAGAGCTCTCACTAATAAAGATTCTGTTTATTATTAACCAGTCTGTTTCTGGCTTTAACCAGTCTGTTTCTGGCTTTTACCAGTCTGTTTCTGTCTCTCACTAATAAAGATTCTGTTTAACTACGACTTGTGTGATACGTTTGTCTCTCCTCATTTGATAATACAGAAATGAACCACCACATGCACTGCAGTATATAATTCAACTTGTCAACACTGGAGATAGGAGGTAAGGTGCTGGGGCCATTTTAGTGCCCACAAGAGCAGTGGTCGTTTATCATTCAGCCATTTTACCTCACCCACCTGGCTGATGGTGCCACCCCTGGCAGCCATTTTGTGTCCTCTCCCTCCTAGTTGCAGTGGGAGTGAATGGATGAGTTCCTGCCCAACTAGATGCCCAAGTGTTGATTTGCATCAACCAATGGTTGTGTGACACGTTATTTATACCTATCCAGGCGCTGTAAGATTTAGCATGAGTCTACAATATAGTCGGGGAGGAACTCGACCAATGTGATTTAGCAGCCATGTTGTGTCCTCCCCCTTCCCAGTTGCAGTGGAAGGGAATGTGATTTAGCAGCCATGTTGTGTCCTCCCCCTTCCCAGTTGCAGTAGAAGGGAATGTGAATTAGCAGCCATGTTGTGTCCTCCCCCTTCCCAGTTGCAGTGGAATGTGAATGAATTAAATTGGTAGTACCTCCAGACCACGCGTTGGGGCAGCCTACCCAGGGCTCCAGCCAGTTTGTGAGTGATGTCCTCTGAGAGGTATTTGACCCCGGCGCCAAACGATACGACCACGAAGCCATGCTCCGCCGTGTCATTTACCCACGACTCAAAGTCCTGCAGCGCGCACACACACACACACACACACACGCACACACACACACACACACACACACACACACACACACACACACACACACACACACACACACACACACACACACACACACACACACACACACACACACACACACACACACACACACACGCACGCACACACACACACACACACACACAGAGAGAGAGAGAGGAGACAGTTAAAATCTAGACATAGGACTATCCGTTGTCCAACACACAACAACACACAGAGACACACACACACCTAACACCCCGTTACTACTGTCTCCACGACTACTGTATCCCTGGACGCTGTTTACATCATCATCAAACTATATTGATATAAAACAGAGAATTAAACCATAACAGAATGTGACGTCACATGCCAGCAGAAGAGTCACATGATCATTCTACTTCTGTCTGTCTCCCATGACCCTGGTTGACCCCTGAGTGAGGTGATAGTCCCCACCCTTCTCTCTGTGTCACAAGTTTCCCCTAGCAACAGATCTAGGATCAGCTTTCCCTTCCCCAATCATAACCATTAGTGGGGGGAAATGTAAAACTCTCACACACACACACACACACACACACACACACACACACACACACACACACACACACACACACACACACACACACACACACACACACACACACACACACACACACACAGAGAGAGAGGAGACAGTTCAAATCTAGACATAGGACTGACTATC
This sequence comes from Oncorhynchus mykiss, assembly GCF_013265735.2. Lineage (NCBI taxonomy): Eukaryota > Metazoa > Chordata > Actinopteri > Salmoniformes > Salmonidae > Oncorhynchus > Oncorhynchus mykiss. The sequence goes on from NW_023493659.1 coordinate 2,125,058, forward strand.
TGTTGTCCAACACACAACAACACACAGACACACACACACACACACACACACACACACACACTAAATAGGTAATCTTAGTGAAGAACTAAAGCCAACTGATGTAGCATCGTAAACAGAGCTGTTTGTGCTTTGGTCCAGGCTTTACTCATTTGTCATTGTCACAGTGTCTCTCAAATGGCCCTCTATTCTCTATGTAGTGTGACTGATATGGATCACGGTGCCATTTGGGCCAATCAGCCTTAAGGCAGGAAGGGGTTCTGTCTAGCTAACACAAATACAGGTTAGACATATAGCTATCAGGCTCCTCCAAGACAACTAAGCTAGCTACATGTTGGGTCAAAGAAGAAGCCCATGAACGTTAGCATGAACGTTAGCATGATGGTTAACTGTGTCTCATTACATATCCTGTTATTAAAGCTCTTTAGCCGTTAGCAATGTTAGCATGATGGTTAACTGTGTCTCATTACGTATCCTGTTATCGAAGCTCTTTAGCCGTTAGCAATGTTAGCATGATGGTTAACTGTGTCTCATTACATATCCTGTTATTAAAGCTCTTTAGCCGTTAGCAATGTTAGCATGATGGTTAACTGTGTCTCATTACGTATCCTGTTATTAAAGCTCTTTTGCCGTTAGCAATGTTAGCATGATGGTTAACTGTGTCTCATTACGTATCCTGTTATCAAAGCTCTTTAGCCATTAGCAATGTTAGCATGATGGTTAACTGTGTCTCATTACGTATCAAGTATTTAAAGCTCGTTAGCCGTTAGCAATGTTAGCATGATGGTTAACTGTGTCTCATTACATAGCCTGTTATCAAAGCTCCTTAGCCGTTAGAAATGTTAGCATGATGGCTAACTGTGTTTAGCTGTTAGCATGACATGCTGTATGTAGCCAGTTAGCTAGCCTGGTAATAGGGAACAATAGTGCCCTGTGTTGGTTAATAATGCATTTCATATGTCACATTAAGACACATTGTGCCAGAACACTGAGCCCAGTGACACACTCAATGGAGTGTATAAACATTAGCCTAGCACGCTAACAGCCAAGCTGAATGTCTGCCATTGTACAGTCTGGCCTGAAAAGGCCTCATTTGGGTGACTGGGAGGGAGGGAATGATGTGAAGACAGGGGGAGAGAAGGAGAGAGGGATGAGAGGGGAGGAGAGATGGTCTCTAGGCAGATTGTGTGTGTGTGTGTGTGTGTGTGTGTGTGTGTGTGTGTGTGTGTGTGTGTGTGTGTGTGTGTGTGTGTGTGTGTGTGTGTGTGTGTGTGTGTGTGTGTGTACTCTGGGGATGGCACGGGCTATAAACCTAGGACACACTGGTCCTAGTGTCTCTACAACACAGACCCTGTACGTGTGTTTGTATCACAGGCCCAGAGAGAGAGAGAGAGAGAGAGAAAGAGAGAAAGAGGGGGAGAGCGAGATAGAGAGATGGGGGCGGAGAGATTGTGTGTGTTACAATGGTCCTCTTTTCCACCCTGACCCTCGACCCCACCGCCAGAACAATGCCTTCTTATTGGCTAGAGCCACATTCCCCTCCACACTGGATGCCGGCGGCCCGCGCTCTCTCGTCTCCGTACGTCATAGCTGACCCCAACCCCGCGAGCTGACCCCAACCTTGCGAGCTGACCGCTGAACCATTTCCCCACCCCGCTCGGCATGGCAGGGGCCAAACCAACCAGATCAATCATAGAGAGCTTTGGGGGTCTTTTCACCTTTATTTATTTATTATTTAATTGTACCTTTATTTAACTAGGCAAGTCAGTTAAAGAACA